>NC_029785.2:4669560-4678970 GCF_000816755.2 Arachis ipaensis
AGTATGGTAGTGTGTGTTTGAAACATAAATTTTATGGAAATAATTAAATTGTTTTGTGTCTCAAACAACTTGGAATAATAATAAAAAATTCTTAGTCAGTGATAAGAATTTCGAATTGATTTCTCAAATTCAAATTCTATCCTTTTGTAATTTTAAATAATCATATCTTTCTTTGGATGGGATTTAGATGGAAATTATTTGATTTTGATTTAGATGTACATATATAAAATAATTATTTTATCCCTAATCTATCTCTCTCATCTCTGCTTTTTTTTTTATTTGACATAATAATTTATCTTTAGTTTAAATAAATTCTATATGCTTAATTGCAATGTGAGATATAGAAAACTAAGAAACAGAGTTATATTTAAAAGATATGGACCAAAATAGGCTTTTGATTTAAAAGTACCAATGATATGAATCAATTTTGATAAGTGTAAATTAAAGTAAAAGAAGTGTAAAGTATTGATAATGATGATGAGATGTTTGTCATGGCTAAAGTACTTAATGTCACTCTTGATGAGAATGGCAAAGAGAATGTTATGGTTCATTTGGAAAGAACAAATGTATTCGATGATGAGTACATGCCAAAGTAATATATGCAACACCTAAGTATAAATATGCTAGAGCTCTTTAATGATTTTGAATATGAACTATGATATGAGTAGCGATAGCATATATATTAATGGTGTGTGGTTGTTTATTGTTTAGTGTGATATGGTGGTTGTATTTTATTTTTTTATCATGTTTGATGTATGAACTTCTGTTGTATGAAGTTGATATTAATTCTCTTCTTGCATGTTTTGAGTGGGATATTTGTTTATTCATGGAAAATAAATTTACATACTTCTGAAATTGTTGTATGAGCTTAATTGTGGAAGCATATTCAAAATGAATACATTTCTATAAATTTAATGAATACTGCTGTATATACAAGTTTTTTTGGTATATAAGTCATACAACTTAATCCTAATCCGACAAAATCTATTTACATAATGCGTGCGTAAAATTTACGTTATTTTTCTTTGTATCTCGCGTTCTTCCTCTTCATCCTCCTCTTTCTTCTTCTTCTCATTCTTCTTTGTGTTTCTCCTCCTTTTTCTTTGCGTGTTTCATTTTCATCGTTGTTTTTTTATTACTGTTGTTGTTGCTACATTTTTTTTCCTCCTCTTCTTTCTATTGATTTTGCAACATTATATTTTTTTCCTTCTTTGTTTGATTTTTTTCTCCCAAGAAGAATTATGAGAATATGAAATAAGAAGATGAAGAAGAAAAAGAAGCAGCAGAAAAGAAGATGAAGAGGAGGAAGAGGAAGAGTTTTGAATAATGCATAACTTATCAGCACACATACACCGAAAATTCTTAAACAATACACTCAAATATCTTCGTGTTACATCCAAATTTGCTGCAAATAGAGAAAAATGTTTCCTCTAATGCTGCATTTTTTTCTTCTTTTTTTTCTTATTTCTTTCTTTCTTTTAGTTAAATGAATGTAAGTTCATCTTCTTCCAAGTAATTTTGTACTATTATGTGTTTCTTCTTCTTTTTTGTTTGATTTTTTTGTTTTTATTCTTGTTAAGAGAGTAAAACAAGAAGAAACTTGAGAAGATAAAACAAGAAAAAAAAAGAAGAATAAGAAAAAAAAAGAAGATGATGAAAAAAAAGAAGAAGAAGAAGCAGCAGAAGACGATGAGGAGGGAGAAGAAGAGTTTTGAATTATGCAGAACTTATCAGCACACATACACTGAAAATTCTTAAATAATACACTCAAATATCTTCGTGTTACACCCAAATTTGCTGCAAATACAGAAAAAATATTTCTTCTAATGCAGAACTTTTACATTACATTCAATTCAAACCATCAACGATAAACAACAATTTTTACAAACAAAAACATTATTCACCTACAGAATCATAAACTACTAACGAAAACATTAACTAGAATCAAACTACACCTCAGCCACTTGATTGGATTCAAAACAATAATCAATTTTGTTTTGGTTCAATTGACAATCTGAACTTGAATTATTCATTATTTTCAACAACGAGATAACTGATGATGGAGGAGAAGGAGGAAAAGGAAGGAGGAGAAGAAATTCCAATGAAAGAAGAAGGAGGAAGAGGAGAAGGAGGAGGAGGAGGTGGTGGTGTTGGTGACGACGATAACAAAAAAGAAAATAATGAAAAAGAAGAAGAACGAACAATAACAGCACGAAAAAAACGTGCACGCGTGAATATAAATGACTTTATAAACTTGTATCAAAAAATGACTTGTACGTGGGAAATAATACAAATTTAATAATCGAAAATACATATTGTCTTATCTTCTTGTAGGTGGTTATATCGTGAATTTATTAGAATATGTATCTTTCTCTTATAAAATCTATTTATAATGACAGGTAAATTTATTTTGTTTTATTTTGTCTTTCAAAAATATTATTTATATACCAAAATGAACTATTAAAATATATTTAACTTATTTTTAATATATATTTTATATTAATAACTAATTTTAATGTACACATAATATAATTATGTATCTATTACACTAATCATTAAACTTATACGCCAATATCATATTATGATGCGAAATTCAAATACCTTGATTGTTTTATGGGCTTAAAAAATTTTAATATGTAATTTATTTTGACAAAAAACAAAAATTATCAATTAATAAAAGTTCATTATAGAAAATTCTAATGTGATATTAGCTAGTCAAGATGAAGTCCTGAATTTTGGAAGAACATCATAAAATAAAATAAACTAAACTTACGCCTATATGTTGTGTATGTAACTAGCGGGAAATTAATTTGATGAGAAAAATATTTAGTAAAACTCTCTTTTCCTTCTCAACGAAAATATGTATAATTTAGTAAAATTCTGTTCGAGACTTCGACTTGGATCTAACGCGTGAGACTTGTGGACAGACGACCTCCCGAGTGACTGTGGTGTAGGGGGAAGCCACTTACAATGACACTCCGAGTCTCCGACGCCCAAATAAAAAATGGTGCAGATGGTGGTGAGAGAATAAGGGGGTAGTGACGTACTTTGGGGGAGGGATAGGACCATCCCCATATATATCCTGTCAGTAGGGCGGGCCCCACAGGGGAGACCCCTTTTCTAGAAGCTTCCTTTCCCAGCTGTCTCATAGTTGGCTGTCAGGAGGTAAGTATCCGGGTCACGATTCGGGCGCGGTGACCCGCCTAGTCGGTTGATCGGGTCGAGTCGGGCAATGACCCAACCGGGTCGGGGCATAACATTGCCCCCAACACGCCGGCTGCGGCCATTGTTGGCACGTTATGTTCTTCTTCACGTGTCGTCGCCTGGCCGGGACGCGGTTTGGTTGTGGTGCGGGCGTTTCAATAGGGGTTGGCTGAGCCCCCTTTTAAACAGTTGGCCTTGTATTACCGTGTACTTGGCCGCTTCTCTTCTTAGCGCCTTTGCCGCCTTGTCGCCATCCGGGAGTTTACCCATTTCCAAGAAATCCACGATTGGGTCCACCCAGGAGGGTGGGTCAGTTGCTTGTGTTATATGCAGGGTCACCGTTGGTTCTTTCACTAAGCCTTGAATCAGAGACCTGTTGCCTGTTCCTGGCTTTGTGCTCGCCAGTTTTGATAGGAGGTCCGCCCGGGTGTTCCTCTCTCTCGGAACTTGCTGCACCGTGACCTCGTCGAACTCCTTGCTCAGCTTCTTGACCTTCTCCAAATATTTTTGCAATAGTGAATCTCTGACTTGGTACGTTCCATTAATCTGGAAAGTCACGACCTGAGAGTCGCTACACACTTCTACTCTCGTAGCTCCGACCTCTTTTGCTAAGACTAGGCCGCCAAGAAGGGCCTCGTATTCCGCTTGATTATTGGACACCAAAAATTTAAACTTGACCGATTGCTCATATAGGACTCCGGTTGGACTTTCCAGGATTATCCCCGCTCCCCCAAACGTTTGGTTGGAGGCTCCGTCCACATAGAGCTTCCGCCGTGTGCTCGGCGCCTCGGGAGGGCTTCCCGTTACTAATACCAGGAAGTCAGCCATGGCTTGGGCTTTGATCGCGTGTCTGGGTTCGTACTGCAGGTCATACTGAGACAGCTCGATCGTCCAGGTCATCATCCTACCCGCCAGGTCGGGTTTCTGGAGTACTTGGCGGATTTCCTGGTCCGTCTTGACGATTATTTGGTGTCTTTGGAAGTACTTTCGCAGCCTGCGGGAGGAGGTCAGGAGTGCATATGCCAGCTTCTCTAGCTTACTGTACCTCAGCTCCGCTCCTTATAACGCCTTACTTACAAAATAGATTGGTTGCTGGATCTTTCCTTCTTCTCACACCAGGACTGTTGCCAAAGCCTCATCAGTTATTGCTAAGTACAGCTACAGTGCCTCTCCAACCTTAGGTTTCCCGAGGACAGGCGGTGCCGAGATTATATCCTTGAAGTGCTTGAAGGCTTCTTCGCATGCCGAGGTCCATTCGAACACTATCCCCTTTTTCATCAAGTTGAAGAATGGCAGGGCTTTGGCGGCCGATGCGCTGAGGAAGCGAGATAATGCTGTGAGCCTTCCCGCCAGTCTTTGGATGTCTTTCACGCATCCCAAGCTCTTCATTTGTAAGATCGCTTTGCATTTCTCCGGGTTGGTCTCCACTCCTTTTTGGGTTATCATAAACCCCAAGAATTTCTCGGCTTCCATGGCGAAGGCGCATTTGAGCGGGTTAAGCCTTATGCCATGCCACCGAAGACACGCGAATATGTTCTCCAGCTCACCGATGAGATCCTCGGCCTTGGTGGTCTTTACCAGTATGTCGTCTACGTACACTTCCACCGTCTTGCCGATAAGATCGTTGAATATCTTGTTCATTAGCCTTTGGTACGTAGCTCCTGCGTTCTTCAGTCCAAATGACATCACCTTATAGCAGTATGTTCCCCCTGGCGTTATGAATGCCGTCTTCTCTTCATCTGGTCGGTGCATCGGTATCTGGTTGTAACCAGAGTATGCATCCATAAAACTCAGATACCGGTATCCCGCAGCCGCGTCAACAAGAGCATCAATATTAGGGAGGGGGAAAGAATCCTTGGGGCACGCCTTGTTGAGGTCGGAATAGTCAACGCACATTCTCCATTTTCCATTGGCTTTCTTGACCAAGACTACGTTAGACAACCAGGTAGAGTAGTCTAGTTCTCGGATAAAGCCTGCTTCTAGTAGGCTGGCCGTTTGCCTGGCCGTCTCCTCAGCCCTTTCCTAGGACATTTTTCTTCTTCTTTGAGCCACCGGCTTAGCTTCCATTCTTACAGCTAGGTGGTGTGACATGAACTGGGGGTCTATCCCCGGCATGTCGGCCGACATCCAGGCGAATAGGTCGCCGTTGACTCTGATCATTTTCTCCAAAGGTTCTTTCAAGTTATGGGGAAGGTTTCTGTTCATAAAGGTAAACTTTTCCTCCGAGTCGCCGACCCTGAACTTCTTGAGGTCTCCTTTGGGTTCTGGCCTGGGTTTGTCGTCGACCCTGGCGTCAAGGTCGGCGAGGAAGACTCCGGATGCCTCTTTGGACTCCTTCCTTAGGGAGAGGCTGGCGTTGTCGCACACGAATGCCATTTCTAAATCTCCCATAATGGATCCAACCGACCCATCATCCACGACAAACTTCATCATCAATAGCTTTGTACAAATTACTGTCCCAAATTCATTGATAGTCTTCCCATGATGAGGTTGTAGGCCGTGGAGTCTCTCAAAACCACGAACTCCGCCATTACCGACCTTTTCCCTTGTCCTCCTCCTATGGATACTGGTAGGGAGACTACCCCATCGGGTTTGATAAAGTTATCCCCCAAGCCGACCACACCGTGTTGGTGGGTCTTCAGGTCGGCGTCACGTAGGCCTAAAGCATCAGACACATTGCGAAACATGATGTTCGAATCAGCTCCCGTGTCTACTAGGATTCGCTTTACTTGGCCAGTTCCAACTCTAACCGTGATCACCATCGGAGGGTTCTCCAGCAAGTCGTCAAACCATCAGTCCTCGAGCCCGAATGATATTGACGGTATCCTCCTGGAGGGAGGCACGGGGCTAGATGATGACACGGCCAAGACTTTGGCGTCTTTTCTACTCGCCGTTTTAGACCTAGGAGCTACGTCTCTCTCGACCACGACGTTCACGATGGTGAGGCCGCGCTTAGTGTCCTCCTCGGGCTCTTGTCTCTGCCTAACGGCGCGGCTCTTATCATCGCCAGATCGATTGCGGTCCCTCCTCCTCGGTTTCCTTATGAGGTGAAAGAACTCTGCCAACTTGCCTTTCCGGATTGCCTGCTCCAGGGTATCTTTCAGGTCGAAACAATCTTGGGTCTTGTGGCCGTAGCCCTTGTGGTAGTCGCAATAGAGGTTTTTGTTCCCTTCAGTTCTATCCTTGAGTTGTCGGGGCTTCGACAGGATGCCCTTGTCAGCAATCTGCTGATAAACTTCAACAATTGGGGCCGCCAGGGAGGTGTAGTTGGAAAACTTCCCTACCCGGGAAAACGGCTTGAAGGTCTTAGCTGGAGCTCCGTCTTTGGAGTGCTCCCTGGGCCTCTCCCCGTTGCCGGGCTGACGAGCATGGTTGTAGGTGGGTTGCCGCTTATTGGCTGCCACGACCTGGCTGACCTCCTCATCATTGATATACTCCCTAGCCACGTTTTGGATTTCTTGCATCGTCCACACGGGCTTGGTGGTGAGGTGTTTTCTGAAATCCTCGTTCAGCAACCCGTTCGTCAAGCACAAGCTGGTCACCGAGTCGGTTAGGCCGTCAATCTCCAAACACTCGTCATTGAACCTATCCAGGTACTTCCTGGTCGGCTCGCCAGTTCTCTGTCACCCCGAGCAAGTTGATCGGGTGCTTTGCTTTGGCAATTCGTGTGGTAAACTGAGCTAGGAAGGCACAGGTGATATCCGCGAAGGTCGTCACGGAGCCTTGGGGGAGGGCATTGAACCAACGTATTGCCAAGCCTGCCAGGGTGACGGGGAAGGCGCGACATCTCACTTCGTCGCCTACCCCTTCCAAGTTCATTCTGGCCTCGAAGGCCGTTAGATGCTCTTGGGGGTCTTGGGTCCCATCATACCTCATGTCCGTTGGCTTATCGAAGTGCTTTGGTAGCCGGACCTCGAGGATTGCCCCCATGATTACAGGTTGTCGCCTTCTCCTTGGTCTCTCAGGCTGTCTTCTCGGTTTTCCTCCGTGGTACGTCTTGTCGGAGGTCGGGTGTAAATTACGGGATCTTGCCGTCTTCTTGGCACTTCCCTGCTTTCTCCTTGGCTCTCTGACTCCGATCGGGAGCTCGGGGTGCGTCTGGAGCGGCTCCTTCGAGGGCTTCTCCCTCTCCTTTGAGGAGATCGGGAACGCTCTTGCCTCCGAGCTGGTTGGTGGTGTTCTCTGCTAGCCACCTCTCTCTCCAGGTTTTGCACTCTGTGGTGCAGCTCCTGTATTATTCTGGCGCTGTCACTACCTGTTCCTCCAAAGGGTTGCCTCTCGTGGGAGCGCGAAGGGAACTCGGGTTGCCGTAGGGGGATCTGGTGCGTTCGCGAGAGGAAGCCACGGAGGCTACCCTGCCGCTTTTGGGGACCATTTCCTCCCCGCGTGGTTCGCCTTTGTCGTCTCCCTTTACAGGACCCAACATAAAGTCCATCTTGGCCGGTCCCCACAGACGGCGCCAATGTTCGGGACTTCGTGTGCCGGACGGGTCGGAGTTGTTCTCTGGGTGAGGAAGTGGGAATCGACTTGGATCTGGATCTAACGCGTGAGACTTGCGGACAGACGACCTCCCGAGTGACTGTGGTGTAGGGGAGAGCCACCTGCAATGACACTCCTACGCCCAAATAAAAAATGGTGCAGATGGTGGTGAGAGAATAAGGGGGTAGTGACGTATCTTGGGGAGGGATAGGACCCTCCCCATATATACCCTGTCAGTAAGACGGGCCCACAGAGGAGACCCCTTTTCTGGAAGCTTCCTTTCCCAGCTGTCTCATAGTTGGCTGCCAAGAGGCAAGTATCCGGGTCACGATTCGGGCGCGGTGACCCGCCTAGTCGATTGATCGGGTCGAGTCGGGCAATGACCCAACCGGGTCGGGGCATAACATTGTGATAAACTCTAAAAAAAAATTAGCATAAAATAAATATAATTTTTATATTATCTTTTTTTATCCCTTTAAACTCTTAAAAAAGTTCCACAAACTTAAGTAGAGGAGCCAAATAATTAAGAAAACAATCATCAAACAAAAGTTTCATATATCTTGGTCAGATGATACAAATCACGTGACCTGTCCTATTTGAAAGAAATTAAAAACTAATAACGAGAAATTTTCCTATTTTTTATCTGCCAGTCATGTGAATAGCACACACAATTAGCCAACTTTAATTAGCTTATATCAAGGTGTTCTCCCTCCTCATAATTTAGAATTAAAAATTCTAATAACAACAAAACTTGCATTGAATAGTAGTAGTTTCAAATAATATAATTTAATTAATCTTAAATCCAACTTATATTATACGGAATAAGTTCAGTGCTTCAGTTTTAAACAAATCAGTTACCGTTCGCTACGACCTAGAATTCGACAAATTAAGCTGCGGTTTTATAAGTTCGGGGTAACAAAGTAATAATCGAAGAAAGATTAAGAAAAAGAAAGGCACAGAGAAAAATAAAGTTAACTAAATGTTTAATGGAAGTTAAAGTAGAAACACTAGGAATATATATTAAAATTATTATTAATAAAAGTTTTTTAACATTTTACCTTAATACATAAATAAAATAACAAATATATTCAACATTTAAATTTTATATTTTTTTATAAAAAAATTTCCAATTGATAACTTTAACATACCCTTAATTAAACTGGAAATAAAAAAAAAATTACTATCAAGTATCAACTATTGAGGAACTAATGTATCTTACTCTCTTACATGTTAAGAGCCGCCTAACAATAAATTTTTTAAATTATGACGAACTACGTTGTTTTATGGATGGAAAAAATCTGTCGATAATGCGAAAAATTTTAGTAATATTCTTCCTTCGTTAAATTGGATGTGAAAATAACTAACACTACCCATTTAGTCTCATACTGAATTTAATAGGGATTATATGTATCAACCACAAGCTTAAAGCATGAGAAATTAATTTGAGTCTACTAATCCATTTACTTAAATGCTGAGACTTTAAATTCAGTGTTGTTAATATAACAACTAATTAGTCAACGAAAAAGTCTTCAATAGAATTTTAATTCGCGACGAATTAATCATTGGTTTATCAAATTGAAATATATTATAGACCACCAAAAAAAAGGTTTAAAGCGTGAGTTTGAAGGAATAAAAAAAAAAAATCAAACTTTAAATATTTTGAGCATACAAAATTTAATATAATAATACCATGTAATTATTTATTCTAAAGACTTAAATAAATTACA
>NC_029785.2:4679102-4683302 GCF_000816755.2 Arachis ipaensis
ATATACTATAAAATTAATATTTATTATATTGTATCTGTTATTATAATAGTTTCATATGCATTGGGATGGCATTTAATTTGCCAAAGTCCTATCCTCGTGATTGTTGACCTTGCTTGTGAATGCCCCACGTTCCATGATCATTATAGATAAAGAAAATTATATGGTACAGATCTAAATCTGTACAGATTTAAAGATTTGTTTCCTTAAACCACACTTTCTAAAGCCACACTTTTCACTTAAAACCGTAGTTCTTCACAAAGAAAAACGTCATCTAATGAAAAAAAGTAAATTAGAAGATTTAAGAGAAGAAATAATTAAGTTATCGAAATTAATAGATCAAAAATTAATGATTTTAATTAATGTTAACTGTAATGACACCGAATTCTTAAAATCAATACAAAATGATTTTTCTCAAAATCTTTATTTTACTATAAGTTTTATTGAAGGACTTCAAAAACCTGAAAAAACTTATTTTTCACACGGAATTTCTAAGAAATGTTACCATGGAAATGAGCTCTATGAATGGAATGTATTACCATTCGGATTAAAACAAGCCCCAGGTATTTATCAAAGATTTATGGAAGAAAATCTAAAAGAATTAAATGAATTTGTTTTAGTGTACATTGATGATATACTAATTTTTACAAAACATGATAAAAAAGATCATCTTCAGAAATTATTAATAGTTTTAGAAAGATGTAAAGATAAAGGATTAGTTCTTAGCAAAAAGAAAGCAAGAATAGCAAAACAAGAAATAGAGTTTCTTGGATTAATTCTATCCACTCAAGGAAAGCTAAAACTACAGCCAAATATCCTAGAAAAGGTAAATTTATTTCCTAATAAAATAGAAGATAGAAAATAATTACAAAGATTTTTAGGGTGTATAAATTATATTTCTGATCAAGGATTTTTAAAAAAGATTGAAAAACCAGAAAATAAAATAAAAAGAAAAAGGGCGGAAAAATTAAAAAAAATAAAATAAAAGAGTATAAAAGGGAATTAAATAACCTTCAGATCAAAATTGATGACCTTATAATAAAAAGGATAGAAATAAGAATAAATATAAACAAGTTGGAATTAAATTTAAAAAATTTTATAAATGCCTGGAAAACCATATTATGACTTAAAAGAACTAAAGCTATTAAAAGAAAAAATGGAGAATGAAGTCGAAAAATTAAGAAGGTATTTAGAAACAACAGAAAGTGTAGAAATAAAAGAAGTTTTTGAGGATTTGAGAAATTATATTAAAGAAAAAGACAAACAGATAAAAGATTTTATATGCAATAATCCATGCAAAAAAGAATATTATAAACTAAAACAGGATTGAAAACTATGGTAAAAATTGGTATCAGAGCCAAGTTAACGATTAAGGGTAACACTTTCTCTTTAGGCAACACTTTTAGTGATACGCTTTTAAACCAAATAAAAACAAAAATCTGTAAATCTGTACCAAAATGCATCTGTACACTAGATGGACCCTATAGATAATCCCCTGTATGAGGCGCCCCTCTTCTTTTGATTTTAAAAGTAGAATAAAATAAGACATTAAAAATATAATATAAAAATTTAATTTAATTTTAATTATTTTTTATTTTAATAAATAATAATAAATATTATTTTTAAATTTATGAAAAAATAGAAATTTAGCTAGCATCATTGGGAAAGATTATACACAATAAATATACGTGTCGAATAAATATTAATAAATATCGTGTGCAAAATGTATTCGATATAACAACTTAGCAAGGCGTCTATGTTTAATAGTTAGAGATTGAAACTACAATCATCCCCTCTCTTCTCTTTCCTTCTAGCATATTCCACAATCTAATACTATTCTTCTAATAGAGAGTTTTTAAGTTAGTGAAATTTCAGCGTGTCAAGCTCCTCAGATAGGGTGTTACTGTTCATGACATGTATATTCATACACCATCATCATGCTACTTACAAGTTACAACACGGTCTCTTTCAATGATATTATGTTATATGTGATGTTCTTTCTAATTTCTATCATGCAGGCATTCATACACACACCATGCTAAATTCAAATTTTAAATTTATTTTCTTTTCACTCCTTCAATTCTTCATTCCATCTAATCATCTTCTCTGTTTTTAACCTATTTTCCAATTTTTTCACCTTATATCAATTTTATTAATCTTTCTTTTTATTCAAATTTTAATGCTATATTCTCCTTTCTTTGCCTCAAGAATGATTATCTTCAAGTAGCGTGCAGAGAAATTTTACCTGATTGGTCGTTCTCTAAGTCAGAAGGTCTTTACCCTTTACTCATTAAACTAGAAGTAAAGCACATAGAGAAGTTTACCTATTTTTCAAATTTAAATTCTTAGACAAATACATCATATGCATTACCTTACCCCCTTTAATTTATAACCCGTGGAGATGGGTCTCTTCCACCCACCATCCAGGCTTCAGATGAGGACAAGAATGGTGTTGCGGTGTCGTTATGTGAGACTGCCGAGATGATCGATGGTGATGATTATGGGAGTCAGCAGCAAACCGGCGGTGATGGCAGTTGGCAGTTCCTGAAAGAGGTTTGGTGGTGGTGGTTGCAATGTTCGTGGTGGTTATTAATGTGGTGGTGGTGGGCACAGAGGAGGAAGAAGAGAGTAGATCCGAAAAAGAACTGAGCGGCAGGCACAGAGAGAACATGCCGCAAGACTTGGCTTCATCTATGGTATTTTTTTTCTCATTGTCTTTTTATACGAATAAGATTCATCAAGGAGGATGAAATTTCAAAATTTAAATTTTGATCTGGAACCTAAAATTGAATATAAATCAATTTTCTAATTTTGTCTACTCCTCACTCTAGCAGTCTAGCATCTGGATCTAGGATGGAACAAGAAGATGGTCAAGCATGCGGAAGTGAAAAAGGAGGATCTTGAAGCATATGGCTACGAGGCTAGAACTGCAGATCATGATGAAAGTGTTGTTCGATCTATAAGCGGTGATAAGAACGCGGCGTCAACGTGGTGCCACACCTAGGAATCAAAAACGCGGTGACGATTTGGTCATCACATGGAGTCCACTAAATATTTCTATGGTGGTGAACGAGGCTATGGTGGTGGTGGTGGCAGTGGAGTTCGTGGTAGTGGATATGGTGATGGATATGCAGTGGAGTTCAAGAACATAGCGGTGAGATCTCACATTCTTCTTCATGCTTTATTTCATCTCTTTCCGATTATTCAATTGCAAATTTCGTGATCTTCAGTAGCTTTACGTGATCTTATCTGTGAAGCACACTCCGCTACCTCCACAACGCATAACTGCTCCTCTCCCCTCAAGGATATCATGATATACAGTATCCAGGTGATTTTTTACCCAATTGCTACTTTTTTGCATTCAGTTCAAATAATAATAATCTCTTAATTGTTTTACCTTTTTTTTTTTTTTGCAATTTACCAAATCATTTGTAAATGTGATTTCCATTATCCTTAATTGTCCTTTGTTATCCGAATTTTGAATGTATATGAATACATTAATATTATTTTTGTGATTTAATTTTTTGCTCATCACTAACATTAGGATTTTTTATTTTTATAAATAAAATAAATGTAATATTTTTGAAAATAAATATTTTTCAGAGAAATTACCGAAATAAATTCTCCTACCATATCTCGTTTACAGTATAAACGAGATGGCATTACACGTATCTCGTTTACACTGTAAACGAGATATGGCCAGTACGCCCCTATATATAGAAGTCGTTTACAGCTTACTTCCAGGCCCCAGTTTCACTTTCTCGACATCCTTTTTCTCTCTTTTAACCCTCTCTGCCTATACCTTTGACCCGAGCGGTGATGGCGCGCCAAGTGGGGAATGACTGGGACATAAACAGGCTGAATGAGACGACACATTACGCCGGAGCGGCCGACTTCGAGGTTAGTTTCGTTATGGTTGTTAACTTTAATGATTTTGGCATTGTTAGGGTAGTCATGTATATCTAGAACGTTGGTGTATGAGTTAGGAGTTAGTTTTGTAGACTTAATTTAGAACTCTATCCGCTTGTGCTAGGTTCATATGACATAAATGTTATCTGTAGACTTAATTTAGAACTGTTTATGTTATTAAGGTTTTCTATTTTTATTTTATAAGAAATTTAGGACTTTATTTTGTTGTATTATGTTATTTAATTTGTAATAAAATTAATGATAAAAATAATTGATCTTGAAATTTTTGGGAGA
>NC_029785.2:4683322-4695393 GCF_000816755.2 Arachis ipaensis
GGTAAAATTAAACTTTTTAAATGTTAAAAAAAATTATAAGTTATAATTGATTGTACATATTTTAAATATTATTTTTTTTGTAATTAATCAGAGGCCTCGCCTGCTACTGTCCCGGCAAGTGAGCCATACTTTACCTCCACCGGACGCCATCGTCCCGTATTTGGCCGAGGCCAGATTTGCGACACCGTGCCACTCAGGGATTTTACTTTTGACAACTCCCTGATTTCGGCACTGGTGGAGCAATGACGTCTAGAGACGCACACGTTTCATCTCCCGTGGGGTGAGGTCACTATCACCCTGCAGGACGTGGCATACGACCTGGGCCTACGCGCCCACGGTAACCCCGTAGGGGTTGCCTCCGTGACTTTGGTAGGTGATACGGTACGGAGACGTGGACGTTGGTGGAACAACTGCTCGGCGTCAGGCCTCCCGTGGCAGCACAGCAGGCGGCTCAGAGGAAGGAGTCATTCATGCTCAAGCTTGTGTGGCTACGTGATCGTGTTCGCCAGATGCCCCAGACAGATAATCCCTAGACCCTTCGACAGTACGCCAGGTGTTATATCATGTTACTGATCGGAGGGTATCTGATGACCGACAAGTCCAACAATCGGGTGCACCTTCGTTGGCTACCCCTGCTCCGGAACTTTACGGAGTGTAGAGCGTTGTCGTGGGGCTCGGCTGTGCTGGCCTGGACGTATAAGTCCCTATCTTTGGTGGCTCAGCGGGGCGTCACGGACATCACTGGGTGCACTCCGTTGTTGATGTCCTGGATCTATCAGAGATTCCCCCAGTGGTGTCTGCCAAATAGAGGCGTTTACCAGTACCCGCTGGCCGCAAGGTGAGAAATGTCTTTGTATCTGTTTGAGTTAAATAAGTTTCCCAGAACTTTTGGTGTGTTACTTAACAAACCGTATATGCTCGGCTTTCGATGTGTTAGGTTGATTAGATTACCGCAGCAGAGAAGAGATCAGCATGAGGCCAGGGTCCTGCGTTAGAGGGTTTCCCTTTACCGGCTACATTTCGACGAGGTTAGTTGTAAAATATGCTCGTTTTTTATTTTGGATAATTACATAAAAATCGTGTTCTTTTGTATTGTTATTATATGTATAATTCGAAACTTTTCGTCTAATACTTTCTTTCTTCAGTTCGCGTGGAGAGTCTATGATGACCTTGCTCTGCAGGCTCTGTGTCCGCCATGGTTTCGTGAGGAGGAGGAGTGGGGGACATGGTTGTCAGCCGTCCCCTATTGTGCTTCAATATCGTCCGTTTTCACCACGTAGATCGGGTGAAACGGCAGTTCAATGGAGAGCAGTAGGTACTAGGCACCTCGGTAAATCTTGATAGGTGAGATTGATGATATAGTTCTATTTGCTTATCCGTTAAATAGTTTCAGTTATTATGACTTAAGGAAGTATCTAACACACCGTCTTCATTGACAGGTACCTGACTACTATTGGTCGAGGTGAGGATGTGTAGTGGCCGCTCAAGCTGAAGGAGTGGTACGATATGTGGCACTAGAGGTTTGAGCCCGGTCGCCGGATCACTGTGCAGCACACGTTCGACACGAGGCCGACCCTGGAGTACTATGACTGGTGGCGTGGGGCTTTTCGGGTTAGACATCTCTCGGGACAGCAGGTATTGGAGGACCCGAGATTGGCGGAGTTGCCCGCTGATGTACAGCCCACAGCCAGCCAGCCCAGGGACAATCTCGCCCTTCCTTGCGGCATGCCGGATCGACGTCGATGTGTGACAGAGGGTAGGGATGATATTCGACGACCTGCTCGGAGAGAGAGGGACCACAGAGAGCGTCAGCCAGACGAGCCGGTCAGGAGGGATAGGGCCCGCCCAAGACAGGTGGGGGTCGGCATTGAGTCTGATGAGGAGGCCGAGTATGCCCACCAGGAGGAGCATGGAAACATCCCTGTGGACAAAGAGCCCTCACCTCCATCACCTCCCCCTCACCCGTCACATGGAGCTTGGCATTCATCTGGGAGCGGCGGTGCACAACCGCTTGGAGATTGGGATATACCACCTCCTGGTTGGCATGAGGGTGGGCCTTCCGGTACCCATCAGGAGGAGGACGACATGCTTGATGAGATCCTGCTTGGCGACGCCTTCGATCTTCACACCGTTGCCCCACCACAGATGGATCGTTTAGCCGCGCATTTCCGCACAGTTCGGGAGGTCGGGATCGGGGATTACCAGCATGCATCAGGTGCCGCATAGACGTCCACCTGGATTCCTCATATCTCACTGGCTTCTGCGTCGTCATTCAGGGTGGGTGTGCGGCCTGGTAGCCAGTATGCGATGCCGCCCTCGCATGATTACGGTATGTACCTGACATCGGCACGGATAGTGGAGAGACTGTAATAAACCGCAATCGCATGTCCCCTCCAATAGCCGTACCCGAAAGGAACCCTGACCCCACCCCTCGAACGGCTCTAGTTCCTCCACGACAAACACGGAGGCCCGCCTATTGCAATGGGTCACACGCATCTTCGGAATGCATTCCCTATTCTTCTCAATGGCCGCTAAGAGTCTCTGTGAGAAGCGGTTTTCGGCTGCCAACTGACTCTGCGCTTTCCTACCCTTCGTAACAAACAACTTCTGCAGTCTCTCGTACGTGATGCGTACAATGGCCGAAATGGGCAAGTAGCGTGTCCCCTTCAACACATCATTGATACATTCAGACAAATTCGTGGTCATGTGTCCAAACCTCCGGCCACTGTCACAATGCTGAATCCAAATCTCCTTTCTGAAGTGACCAGCCCAATCTGCCATCGCCGGGGAGACGCCCCTCAATGCATCCATGTACCACTCAAATCCTGCCTAACTTGGACTGTAAGCAGCGTTTATGAGGTATCGCTTGCCCTCGACTGACTTGAACCGGCTCATGAAATTCGCAGCCATATGTCTGATACAGTAAGCATGGAAGGCCCTAGACCCACTATCATCAGCTCCGAGGGCGGCCTTGATGGCCTGAGATCTGTCCGAGATAACCAGCAATCCGTCTTGCGGGGTGACATGGTGCCTCAAATTAGTAAGAAAGAATGACCATGACTCGGTGCTCTCAGACTCAACAATGGCAAAAGCAATTGGCAGTATGTTGCTATTCCCGTCTTGTGCCACCGCGATAAGCAACACGCCACCGTACTTCCCATACAGATTTGTGCCGTCCACAGAAACAAATGGCTTGCAATACTTGAAGGCCTCCACACATGACGTGAAAGTCCAAAATACATTGTCAAACATGCAGCAGTCGCACACCATGAGGTGACCTTCGTAGTACGGTTTGACGCATAGGTCACATATGGTGCCGGAAAAACAGCTCTGCAGCGCCTGAAGTAGTTTCGGAACCTTGTTATACGACTCCTTCCAATCACCGTAGATCCGTGCAATGGCCTTCTGCTTCACCATCCACACCTTTCTGTATGAGGGTTTGAAGTGATAACTTGCGTGGACCGTGCCTTGCAAGACCGGGATACTGACGGACGGGTTGGACTGAATCATGGGCAATATGACTCTACAGATGAGACTGCTATCTAGCTGAGGATGGTCTTGAGATATGGTGGGTGCCAGATAGCTGTGTGGTCCACCAAATCTCCGAACCTCCCTAATGACAACAACAACATATATTCTTACACAACATGTCTAACCAAAATAACGTATCATCCAAAACTACTTAAGTTCACAATTAAACTTTAACTTACTAGTATCCGAGATTCTGACGAAGGGCCACACGGAGGCTCCATTGACACCCACTGTCGGCTTGATGACACTGCACATGGTACTTTAACCGGTCGGACTCCACCACCCGGTACTCAGCACTCCTGCGAATACTGTAGTTCTTCACACTTTGAAGGACCGCCTCCCAGCTTCTGAACTTGTGTCTGACCTGAAACTCTACACCGCCGTCTAGGTTGTAATCCACTCCACAGGTGTCAGAAACCGGGATCCTCTCATGCATGGCGTCCAGATCTAGACTGTGAAAGTGACTTGGCACAACCGATAGTGCCGGAATCAGTTGAGGTGGAGGCAGCACATGGCGGGGAACAGCCCCTGCAGGTGTCTCCGACAGGAACTCATCCTCATCGCCGCCATCGGAAGTCTCACTGTCTGCCACGTAGTCCTCGTCCGACTCCTCCTCACCCTCCTCCGCCTCATTCTCCGGAATCACGACATGAATGGGCGGTGGTGCGAGATGTCGGTCATCCTGCACATACGTATCTTGTGCAGAACTCCCACTACCACCGTGACCCACCTCGGCGGCCAGCTCCATTACCTATTCACACATGATCCTTCTGTGAATGTCGAACATCAGTCGCAAATGCTCGTCCCCGTGAAGTCGAAATAGCCGAAAACGGAAGACTCCATTTCCCATGGGTGCCAACAACCTATACGCCACCCTTCCAATTTCCCTCGTCTGTTCCCCCCAAGCTTGCTCAATATCAAACTCTTCAAATCCGACAACGTCTCCACATGCTAAGTGCGAAACAATATCGGATCCTGACACTCGAATGTCACCCCGTTGTCGCCATTTCTCATACGACAATTCGGATAAAGCTCCACAACTATGAATGGATTGTTACTGGCCATTCAGCTTTGTTTTTCAGAGAAACGAGATAGAGAAAGGATATAAAATGTGTGTGAAGAATACTAAGGGTTACACATCCTTTTATAGATGCTGAGTAAGGTCTTATATATATATATATATATCGTTTACAGTGTAAACGAGATATTGTAAACGAGATATACACGTCTCCGACATATTTGCCATATCTCGTTTACACTGTAAACGAGATACGTTCAAAATCATCTCGTTTACAGTGTAAACGAGATATGACAAGGTTATTTAAAACGGTAAATACTCATAAAAATATTTATTTTGGTAATTTTAGTATTTATTTAATTTATAAAAATAAAAAATCCCTAACATCATCTATATATTGCTATTTCTTCAATCATATTAATATGTGCTATTTTTTTCTCACTCTTGCTCTTCTCCAATTCCCATTTTCTCATTTCCTAATTCATTCCTTTCCATCTCATAACGTTTTTCTTCCTTTTGTTTTCACACAAAAATACAGAACCAAATCTTGAGTTTCAATTTTAGTTCCGCATAAGGCTCAACCACAGAAGAAACAATTTGGTACGTATATACTAACTTCTCTTCTTTGGATTTTTCTTTTAAGTTGGTGATATTTAAATGAATATACTTCGAGCTTTATTTATTGTTTTTATTCTTTAGTTCGAATTAATTTTGAGACTGATTCACATACTAGAAAGTTTTGATTCCCTCAACTTTCTCTTTGAAATTTTCACACCCAGAAGGTATATGTTATAATAGGTGTGGATTTGGTTCAGTATAATTCGGTCTTAATGCAAAAATTCTCGAACAACGATTCTCTATTTTTTTTTTGCTTCCTTTGATTATTCAACTCTTTGATCCACTCATTCCTTGGTTACGTTTTCTGAGTTCTGCTCTTCCCAAATAATGTTCAAATTGTATTCTTTCACATGTTTGTTAAAACAAGGTGAAATTTTATTTCAATTTTGATTAGGATAATCAAGAATGCAGGATCAAAGGACTAAAACATGATATCGTTGCTCTTCGTTCTGGATTCTTGATGCACCAATTAAATCTAATGAAAAGCTCTTCTTATTTTCGATTCCATGTAATCAAGCTCTTCGAATTAAATGTTTTTGTTATCTATTTATTTTCTATTATTGTTTTTCTTCTTTTTTCTGAGATTTCAAATTTTCAATGCTATTAACTGTTCTGATAGGCTAATATTTTCTTGAAATCCGATTAGGTTGAAAAAATTGGTGCCAGGTGGAAGTTTATGTCCAATGCTGTGAGCAAAGCAAACCTGTTCTCTGATTCTCTTTTATTATTCTTTTCTCTTCAATTAACAATTATTTTCGCTTTTGTTGTTGTTTTACGATTTAGTCTCTAATTAATTATATTATCATATTTCAGGAAAAAACTCCATAGGGCAAATGCTAAGAACAGACTAGCATATGAGGAGGATATTGGAGCCTACAACAAAAGATTCGTAATTACTTTAACTCAATGTTTTGATTCTCTCTTATATTATGATTCATATTATGATTCTCTATGATTGAGCTCTTTTAATATTTTAGAATGTGGGTGGAGATTTTAATAAGTCAAAATCTGTGGTGAATGATGATTATGATGATGAAGAAGTGATGGAGCTTCGTAATTTAATTTTAATTGTGAAATAGATTCTGACAGGAGTTGTTATTGTATGTTAATGAGTTTGAAATGTTGTTATTTTTTTGAGAGGATAAGTGAAGTAGCTGGTGTGGTGAAGGAAGAGACTTTGGCGTGGGAGGAAATAATTTCATTCATTATCAATCTTCATATAGTTTTGGGGGTTGATTGACAATATCTTTTGGTGAACTTGATTGACAATATAATTTAATCATCTTAATTTTCTACTTACTTTTATGTGTGAAGATCATGGAATTTGAAGTTCAGTAGGATTCTGTAATTGTATGTTTGATTCATCGAAAGAATATAATTTAAATGCCATCATATAGTTTTCTAGCTTATTGTTATGTTTCTGGGCCAAAAACTGTATTCATTATTTTTATTTATTTTTAGTTTAAGGGAGTACTTTATCTTTGTAGATGATAGAAAAATAAGTTTGTAAAATTCTATATTTATTTAAGTTAGCTATCATTTTGTGTTTGAAAGTATTATGTTATACTGAGAAAAATATTATGTTGAGACACTATTTATGTTTGAACAAGTTCTTTAATAATTTTCTTCATTTAAAAGTTTAGAATTTTCTATTATATTACTTTTTATTTCTTCTCAATATTATTTATTTATCGTAATTTTATTTGAGTATTAGTTTTTCTAAATTTAATTTGTTTTCCTTACCAAAATTAAAAATTTAGAAGAATGATTCTAAAGGAAATTGAATGATTAACCTTGAAAGAGATTTTATTAGTTTATAACTTTGTCAAACAAGGTTTATAATTTTTTGGAGCGACAAGGTTTAATTATTTTACTTAGAAGTACTAAATTTTTACTATTGAAAAAATTTGTTGGTGATCTAAACAGATTTAAGTATTTAACACATTTTAAATACTAACTTACTAAGTTTTGTAATCAACTTGGGTTGATCTCGTTAGTCTGATTAAGTCATTATATGTTTGGTTGGAAGGAAAGAAATAGAAAGGAAAGAAATAGAAAGGAAAAAAATTGAGTGGATTTTTATTTTTTTTAGATGTGTTTGGATGAAAGGAAAATAACAAAGAAAGAAATGTTATAAAAAGACAACTTTATTCTTGTATTATAAAATACATTAAAAAAGTGAAGGGGTAATATTGGAAGTTGTGAGAGAAAATAAGTTTTTCCTCCCTTTTCTTTTTAACATGGGAGAAAAAAAAATTGGTGGATCCCACCAATTTTTTTCCACCCCTTTTCTTTTCTCTCCAGTGTCTCTTCATAACCAAACAATAAAAAATGATCATTTTCCTTCCTCTTTTCTTTTCTCCCTTTTCTTTCCTTCCATTTTCTCTTCAAACAAACATAGTGTGAATGTCTCTTAAATCAGTGAATCAGATCGTGACAATTGTCAATATATAGAATGAGATGCCACTCCATCACTAAAAAAATCCTAATGCTGAATACCATCATCACATTCAAGCTGACCCACCATTCATCCACTTAAATTGATATACAAAACACAAAGCCCACAATTTTTTGGAGCATCTATCCCAATCCAAACTTTGTGATGCAAATTTTCTAATCTTCAATTCACATACACAAGCACCAATATAAAATCCACTGAAATTAAACCCATGTAATAATAATGGTTAGAGACCCAAAAACATCAATGGCTTGGTTAAGAAATCTCTCCAAATATTCTTCCACCATTGCTAAATTATCATCATCACCAAAAACAAACACTGACCCATTTTTCCTTTTACCATCCTTCACATTCCTCTCGCACTTTAGCTCCAATTCCATTCAACAAAAGCCTTCAAATTCCAATACCAAGCATGTTTTTGAGTATTCAGGGTTATTAGAAGCAACAAAGCCCCATGAGAAGCCACGTGTCGTTGTTCTTGGTTCGGGTTGGGCTGGGTGTAGACTCATGAAGGGTTTGGACACAACAACATATGACATTGTTTGTGTCTCACCGCGTAACCACATGGTTTTCACTCCTCTATTGGCTTCAACATGTGTTGGAACACTTGAATTTAGATCTGTGGCTGAACCCATTGGAAGGATCCAACCAGCTCTTTCTAGAGAACCCGGTTCTTATTTCTTCCTTGCCAATTGTACTGCCATTGATACACATAACCATATGGTATATTATGGTGTGTTTCTTTTGTTTTTGTTTTGTGATATTTTAATTTGTTGTAGTAAAGGTGAATTGTTCTGCATGGGTTGTGTAACTATGAAAACTATGAACCGTTTGGATAAGAAAAAAAAGGTTAAAATAATAAAATTATGTTTTCTGATTTTACTTTAGTTGTTTAAAAACACTTTGTGCGTACGAAAAGTTTAGTCACTAGCTCAAACATCATTATTTGTGTATATTTATACGTATTAATTTCATGTCATCAACTCTTCAAATGAAACAATCACCCATCAATTATTGTATAAAAATGTATATTTAGTGTGCATTAAAAAGGTTGGTAATGTATTGTAACAAAGTTTAATTATTTTACTTTAACATGTTTGATTATTTCAGTTGTTGATTACTTAGTTAAAAACCGCTACGTGTATTTATACTAAAAAACAATGGTAAAATCAGCCATACATTTATATATATTTATACAAATTGATTCACATATTTTTCAATTAAATAATTAATTATAAAATAATCAAATATGTAATAATCGAATAATCAACATTGTTTATAGCAGTAATAATACAAATCAAACAAGCCTGATTCTTTCACTTTCTCCCTGATGCTATCATTTGTTGAAAACTTGGAATATTGATACTTGTTATGGAGAATTTAATTTGATGCTTGGTTTTGAAGGTTCAATGTGAGACAGTGACTGATGGTGAAGAAACAATAGATCCCTGGAAGTTTTCAATCTCATATGACAAGCTCGTAATCGCATTAGGATCGAAACCGTCCACTTTCGGAATCCAAGGAGTCAAAGAATATGCGATTTTCCTGCGCGAGGTTTATCACGCGCAGGAAATTCGGCGAAAGCTCCTCCTTAACTTGATGTTGTCAGATGTTCCAGGTAAATTTTTCTCCAACATTAATGTTAACAAATATTTGGTTTTATGAAATGTTTGAATTTTGTTGTTGTGGTGTTTCACTTATGTGGTTTTAGTTACTTGGTGCAGGAATCACGGAAGAAGAAAAACGGAGGCTTTTGCATTGTGTAGTTGTGGGAGGGGGTCCAACTGGAGTTGAATTCAGTGGTGAACTCAGTGATTTCATCATGAAAGATGTTCAACAAAGATATGCTCATGTCAAGGATTACATTCGTGTTACTCTAATTGAGGTATATTTACTTACTATGAGTGTTAGGGGACAGCAATTTTTATGATTTATAGTCATCAATGATGATTTTAATGGTGTAAAATTGGTGTGAGATTTCATTCAATGGTTCACTTTTTTTTTATTTACTGGTTACATACTGGCCAGAATTTAATAAAGTTGCTGGTCCTTAGACTTTTCCTTTACTTAATTAGTAAAACTGCTTTTGGAGACATGTTCCTACTTCTTAGTTATAAAAATAGAATAAATTTGCATAATAATCCCTCAAATTCACAGAATTATTTAATTGTCTTCAAAATTTCAATTTTACTATAATAGCTTTTAGATTTAGTTTTGGACACTATAGTAATTAAAAATGAGAGGAAAAAAAGAGAGGAATGACGGAAAGAATCGGAAGAAAAAGAATGCAGAGAAGGGCATGGGAGGAGTGGAGTCAAGGAAAGATTAAATTGGATCCAATGTGATATTTTATAGCCACATCAATATTGAAAGATGAGTTATGGACTACTATGATGTTCAGAACTCAATCTAAAAGATTACTATAGTAAAATTAGAACTTCAAAAACCAAATCGAATAATTTCATAAATTTCAAAGATTATTATAAAGATTTGCTATATAGAAATAAGTTAAAAATATAAATATTTATTTTATTCAATTAATTTAAACTTTTAGAACAATTGATTTTGTGGTACAGGCAAATGAAATATTGTCTTCATTCGACGATCGATTGAGACGCTATGCTACGAACCAATTGACAAAGGTGAGCAATATATGGATGACATGAACAACATAACAGTTCTTGGTTTGGCGCTTTAGAAATCTAAGTAAGTTTGTATCAGTCAGGAGTTCGTCTTGTTCGTGGAATAGTGAAAGATGTGAAAGCTCAGAAGATAATACTGAGTGATGGCACTGAGGTTCCTTATGGTTTGTTGGTATGGTCTACTGGTGTTTCCCCTGCTCCTATTATTCAATCTTTGGATCTCCCTAAAGAACCTTCTGGAAGGTTAGTTTCATTAACTTCTAATCAATGCTTGATGGACTTTTTTTTTATCATGTCTTAAATTCCTCTCATAGTTTTGTGGTCAAACCAGGATTGGTGTTGACGAGTGGCTTCGTGTTCCTTCGGTTCAAGATGTCTTCTCAATTGGTGATTGCTGTGGATTTCTTGAAACCACAGGTAGACAAACACTCCCTGCATTGGCACAAGTAAGTCATCCACAAATTATATTAATAATAGTCATTACTATTTATTTAAACAAAAATATTTCGTACATATTAACAGTGAGTCAGTGACAATGATTCATTGATAAAGTAATGGCAAGTGTTCTTTTAAGTAAGAAAAAATTCACCTCATTGATCATTGATTTAATAACTAAGTAGCAACATTAGTAGAAAGTTGAAAACATCACGTGATGTCCTATAAATTATTCATGACCAATCTTATGGTGTTTATGAGTTAGTATCTAAATTTTACTTAACTTATTTTTTGTAATAAATTTTAATTTTTTTAAATTATTTATTTTTATATTTTTTAAATTAAATATTAATTTTTAACTTTTTTTAATAAACACACACCACTTTGTAGACACCATAACATTCACTATTATTCATATTATCTTACAAAATCATACTTCAAATTCTCATGGAAGCTAACACCAAGATTCCACAGGTGGCAGAGAGACAAGGAAAATATCTAGCAGAACTATTAAACAGAATTGGTAAAGAAGGTGCAGGGCATGCAAACAGTGCAAAAGAAATAGAATTTGGAGATCCATTTGTTTATAAGCACCTTGGAAGCATGGCAACTATTGGAAGATACAAGGCCTTAGTTGATCTTAGGCAAAGCAAGGTCATTAATTGGTTATATGAAAAATTTAAGAGAAAAAGATAAATAAGAATTTAATGTTTTAATTCGAAGACACATGAAACTTTAACTAATTGAAAATATAAAAATATTTTTTATTTTTTAAAATACGAAATATTTAAGTATTTTTGTCTAAAATATATAAAGATAAAATAAAAAATTATATTTTATTTTTTTAAATAAAAATTTAAAATTTAAATAACCCAAATTCCATGTTTTAAACTGACAAGATCTTATTGTTACTTACAGGAGGGAAAAGGGTTATCTCTGGCAGGTTTTCTCAGTTTTTTCATTTGGCGCTCGGCGTATATTACACGTGTCATCAGCTGGAGAAACAGATTTTATGTATTCATCAACTGGGTGACAACTCTTATATTTGGCCGTGACATAAGCAGATTATGAACCCAAAAAAAAATAATTAAGGTAAAATTTCTTGCACTGTTTAGACATCTTATAGAAAGGTAGTGTTGGAGAAATGGTTTAGTTGTTACTCTGGGACAGCAAGGTCTATCAACTATTTATGTATCTACTATATTAAGGTGTGTACCTTATACTTATTTTGGGGTGTAATTCTTATTTACACAATACAGGAAAGGATAATTTTCTTTTACATTAATTTATTATTAGTATTACAAAATAATTAAAAGAGAAATAATAATAATAATAATAATAATAATAATAATAATACAAGTAATTTTGT
>NC_029785.2:4695959-4698084 GCF_000816755.2 Arachis ipaensis
TTGTGTTATCTCAAAATTACGAGTTTAAACCTTGAAAATTGAAATCAATCACGGATACAATTATTAGGTTAGATTATTTACATTACATTTCTTAAGTGCAATTCTTATTTGAATGGAAGTTTGTCATATCAAATTGTCCTTAAAAAAAAAAGAAAGAAATTCACAAAATTCTTCCTTTAACATATTAAGGACTTAAAGTGTTTTGGTAGGATCTTTTGTTTGGTTTAATGGCAAGTTATTTTCAGGCTCAAGTATTTTCTCTACAAGTGGACAGCATGGAACTTACTAGTTGCATGATTTTTGTTGCATGTTCAGTTTTAGCAAGTGGCATGTATTGATGAGGAGCAGGCTTGAGGAAGAAGGCAATGAAACTTTTGAATCTTGAAATTGATGGAGATTACTTTACCCATAAATTTCTCTCTCATAGCTTCTCAATTAATTAGAAATCTGGCCATGTGAGGCCATTTTGTACATATTGACAACCAACAAATTGATGTGCATGTTTATGAAATGTAAAATAAAATAATCACAATAATATCATTTCATTGTAGTCTTAGTCCAAGACTTTGGCTAGGTGCAATGTACTCTCTGAATCTCTGATTTTTTCAAACGTGTAATTTCATTTTATGAAGTTATCAAATGGAGATGGTACTAAAAAACTCTTATCGATTTTGTATTATAAGTTCTCATGGTAGAAATAAAGGGAATGATATTTTAGTTATTGATCTATTTTTGTAAGCAAAAACTAAAATAAATGTACTTTCTTTTAATCATAGGTATAATTGTATAAACCAAAGAGGGATAGAGATAGGAATTATATAAGATATTCTAAATTCAAATGACATGTATAAAAAATTTAATTTTGTATTATGATAGCAGTTCGATCCAATTCATAAGCATTTTGTGTTAATGCAGAAAATCTAAAAAATGATCATACTGAAAATGTATAATAACTTGAGAAAAAAAATATCAATCATAAATAATAATTTAGTATTAATTCCTTTTGTCACTACATTGATGAGAACCTGCTAAGTATAACCTATGACCTATGGGTTAATAATCTTTCATCATGAAATCCCATTCATGTACAAAATCAAAAAACACAATGAAATTCAATTAGCTAGTAAAAAATTGGGATATCTATTATTCTGCTCAAATTTGAATCAATTCTGGAATAAGCTTCAAAAGAAAAGAAAGCTCTTGCTGTGAGAATTGAGGCTTGAAGTTCTTCACTTGCAACATTTCCTCCATCCCTAGACCATTTATATCAAGAACTAACTCTGCTATTTCCTTAACAAAATCAACAATGACACCATCAATCCCCATTAGATGTTGCATGTAAACTGCTTCAGGAACATTGTTTAATTTTCCATATGTAAAGAGAGAAAGCTTATTAGAACACTCCTTGATCTTTCTCACAGCTTCAGGGTTTCTAAATATTCCTTTGACTTCAGAGACTATTCCTTGCAATCCATGTTCTGTGCAAAGCTTCAGAGCCTCCTCTAATGAATTTCTTCTCACATCTTCATAGAGTTCACATCCTCCTTCAGTTAAGAAGAATACAGGGTATGTGCTTTGCAATTTTCTTACAAGTATTGCTGCATCTGGTTGAAAAGTTGAGAATATGATTGGCCTATTCTTGCCATGCTCAAACACAACCTGTCCCCAATAATTTTTATCACCAAATTAATAACTAGTCTTTTATGTATTACTATTTATACAACATAATTTTTTAGAATAAACCATCAATTTAGTTTTTGTAAAGTAACTATGACAATTAATTACTAAATTAATCACCATATACTTGTGTATAATCGCATGTATAAATTAATTTATTTTCAATATATATTTTGTATTTTAACATATATTTTATACAAATAACTAATATATTTAAAAAGAATTTCAGTCTTCTTAAAATGAACAATATTCGATAATAGACTTAAAAATTAATTTAAACAGAAACAATAGCATTTTGTCAACTATTATTTTAAACGGAAATGTTTGGTAACCAAAGAAAATCAGCTAAAAACAGCCATAACTTGTTTTATTTAGCATTCATTAATTGTTGCAATAATTAATTAATGCTAAATAAAAAAAGTTATAGCTGTTTTTTTTTTTTTTTTTT
>NC_029785.2:4699474-4702523 GCF_000816755.2 Arachis ipaensis
CTAGCATAAGGACCACATTTTTTCTTTTTATTTGAGTAACAAATTATCCATTTTATAATCTTTAGAAAACATGAGCTAATTTTTTCTTTTACATCATCTTAAAACAGAAAATAAAAATGCAAATCACACAACTTATAATATGGTCATATATCCTAATGTCTTGTTTAATTGTGAATATATTTACCTTCAAGATGGAGTGAAGAACATGGACAAGATATCCTTGTTCATAAACAATGTAGTCATCAAACTTCAACTCAATGTTGAAACCCAAAGAAGGATTGACATTAACGAAAGCTTCATGGAGTGTGCAGAGTGAGTCATCTTGTTCCACGTTCCACTTGACTAGCTTCCCCTCTTCAGTTTTCCTAAGCAGGGTTTTTCCGTTCTTGTCCCTCTGAGGGCCGCAAGAGAGGAACTCGGAGAGGGTCAATTCCGTAACTTTCTCCCCAAACACAGTGCCGTTTTCTTCACAGAAGATGTGGTCGTCGTGGAAGATAACGGGACAGTTATCTTTCGTGACTTGCACGTCGAATTCGATGAAGTCAAGGGCCAAGTTAGATGCAGCTTTGAAGGAAACAATGGAGTTTTCTTTGATAGCTCTCATTCTCTGATCTAATGACTGCAAATCGTTCATGCCACTTCCCCGGTGTCCGATCACCGCAAACTTCGCCACCTCAAACCTCCTCTGCTCTATCTCCACCTCTACAATTTTCGTAGTAAACAGAGGATTTTAGTTTAATTTTAATGCACCAACTAATATTATAGGATAATTGTCTAATTATATCTTAGATGACTATTCGATCGGTTAACATAAAAAAAATAACTAGCCAATTAGTTATAATTCAAATAGCATAATCTCTCTATATTTACGTAAGAAGTTGCAGGTTCGAGTCTTCCTATCTTTAATAAAAAAAACATAAAATTTATGTAATTGAATGTATGTATAAAATATTTTATATCAAAATTAAAATTAATATACTAATTTATTCATTTAAATTTTTGAAAAAATTTAAAATTTACTAAAATTTATTGTTTTTGATATTTTTTAAGTTATTAACATATAGAGAAAAAATTTATACACTAGCAAAATTTATTATTTTTAGTCAATATTTTTAAATATTATTGAATAATTACAGGTTATAAACAATAAATTTTATTAATTCTTTAATATTTTTTTAAACTTAAATGTAGTAGACTAAAATATTAATATGAAATAATAAACGAAACTAATAGTATGAACCAAAAATTGAACATATACCTCTAGAGGAATGACTTGAGCACCGTAGATCTAAGGAAGGGATTTGAGAGACCGGGAGAAGCTTGAGAGCCATTTGCGTCAAAGATAGAGAGAATTGAAATGAAAGAGGAAAATAAAGTTGTGGGAATGGTGAAGCGAGTTGTTGAGATGTATTGGAGAATATATATAATAATGGATTTGGGGTTGGGAAAGCCATACCTAAAGAGAGGATAAGCATGCCAATTCAATGGGATCTTCACGTTGAATATTCTGTTGGATATTCTTTTTTATGCATTTTAATAGATAAATTATGACAACTCCTTATGACAACGAGAGGTTGACCTTTGCTTAGTTTTGTTTATGACTTTATGGTTATGGTAGCGCAAACATAATAAAAAAAAGATTTGGATTCTCTAAAGTTTGAATTTTATTATAGAGAATTAAGTGTGATATTTTATTATTGATTTTATACGTAAAACTAAAAATAAATATAAAAGAGAAACTATTTAAGGATAGAAGATCACACTTTATTCTTTAAAGTGAAATTCAAACTTTAGAGGATTCAAATCTTAAAAAAAGATATTGAACGTTGTTAAATGGATATTTTTTTTAGAAGAAGTATAGAGAGTCAATGGAATATCTATACAATGTGTACAATGAGATATAAAGATGTTCGATTCAATAGGATATCAGATGTTTATTATCACTGGTACCCGAATGGTTATTCTGAATAGTATATGTGTATTGTGTTTGAAAAATTAGTAGTATTTTATCTTGAATGTTCATTTTTTAACTCATATTAGGCCAAATAAATAACCCATTATACATATTATACAAATATTCTATTGGCTTCCTAGCAGAATTGTTTTTTTAATGCTAAATTGTAGTAGTTAGCTACATTCTTTAATTGGCTTAAAATCAAACTAATAAATCTAGTGCGAGTGTTGTAAGTTAGCAAATTATAACATATATAGTACACATAAATTATTACTAATGTTAGTCGCATATATTTTGGAACAAAGTGTAGTTTGGGTGTGTGCTTGGGGAGTATTTATGAATTGGAAGGATATTCCACCATATTTTGCATTCACCAAAACAAAATTAGTTATTAAATTAATAAATTTTATTTTTTACTGCGACTTTGATGATGTGTATGTTGTATTTGTTAAATAATAATTTTTTGTTGTTGATAAATATGATGAAAGTTTATGTATGTTGGATTGATTAATTTTAAAATTATATAAAAAAAAATTTTATTGTTTAAATTAGTCATACAAATTATAATTTAAAATTATGTATTAATTTTGCAATGTTTAATTAGGAAGATTCATAAACAAGTATAGTCATAAGTATTTTGATCTAATTTATAGTCATTCTATCGGCTAGTGGCACGCTTTTTAAGCGTAGTCATATCTTCTTTTATCGGCACGCTTTTAAAGTGTAGCCAAAACCACTCCATTGGGTCACTTCTAAAAGCGTGGCAATATGTACACTTTTCAGTAAGTTTTTCAAGCGTAGCAAGAAATGAAAGCGTGCCAAAAAATAAAAGCGTGCCAGAAAAACGTGCTGATAAATCACAAAAACGTGGTGATAGAGCAATCGACACGTTTGCGGATGTGACCCTTTTAAAAGTGTGCCAATAACTAAAAAAACGTGACAAAAATCTATTGGCATGTTTTTTTGTACTTTTCAGCACGCTTTAAAAGCGTGACAGAAAACTTATTTTCTTATAGTGGATTGATTCATATTCCGTCAGAATTTTATCTTTTATAATTTAAATATTTTATTGTTAATTTTTTCGATACCATATTA
>NC_029785.2:4702533-4704161 GCF_000816755.2 Arachis ipaensis
ATCTATGTGTTTTAAATTTTAAAATTTCGAAATACATTATTTTATCATAGTACTTCCCTTAACTATATTTTAAAAATTTTGGAATACTGTAGTGATAAAAATTTTAAAATACTGTATTTTATCCTTTGCTAAAATTGTTAGAATTCTATATATGTATGTAGGCTCATTTTTTTATTATGGATTTGGTATTAGGGTTGTGTAATGAAATGGATGTATGATCAAAATTTCCACGGCTATGAAAATTGGTCAAAACGTAGGTTACGTTTTGTTTTTTTTTTTCTTTTTTTTTTTGTTAAGAGAAATGGACAAACGCACTCTGCGTTTTGTTTTTTAAAAGGTTTTGAAATTTTTTTAAAGTCCAATCATAGCCTACGTTTTGCTGTGAGTATTAAAAAGAATTTTTTTGAAGTAACAAAATGCATCTTGCATTTTATTTTTATGTGTCAGATTTTTTTATAGAATAGCCAAAACGCAAGATGCGTTTTATGGGCTGTCAGCTTTTTTTTTTTTAAATACTAAAAACGCATGTTGCGTTTTGTTTAAAAAAAATATTTTAACCAAGAGTCCGGCCTATAAATACGAAGTAAGACTCTCATTCAGCTTGCCTCACTCCATTTCTACTCATTGTATTCTTCTTTCTTTTACATATGTCGTAGTTCTGAGGTTTTTTGGTAGTTAGGTGTGTCAAAAAAATTAGATTAGGTGAGGTTGCAGTTATGAAAAATATTGCAAATTTGCGAGTGTATTATAACGGTGATGTTATACCAAACACACATGAAAGAGTGACTTTTGTTTGTGAATATCCATTGTCATTTGTTATTCCATGTACCATGAGTTTTGTAGAATTACAAAATGGACTTTGTAATAACATTCAAAGCCACATTTTAAAAATGGTGAGCAACATTTTATACAGGAATCCTGTACAAGTTTTTGGTGGGCTGATACAGTTTCAAATGATGCCCATCATTGATGATGCCAGTATGCAGCAGATGTTATGTATTTATCAACAAACCCGATTTCATGTGCCGATGATAGAGCTGTACGTTGAGTTCGAACAGCAGTCAGGGTTGGGCGCGGTCGGCGAGGAGGTCAATGTTGATGAGCTCGGGGATATAGATTAGGAAGAAGATAATAATGACAGTGAAGAGGAATTCGAAGCTAACTATAAAGTCGATAACGAAAACGATGATGGAGACTTGGCAGGCAATCCGGCGGTGCAAAATGAAGCGAATGCGATTGTAAGCCAGCACATGTTTGGTGTTCCGTCTTTTATGCGGACTCTAGATTTCAAAGGCATGCATGCTCCAAAATTTTCTAAGTACGCGAATATGGATATGTTATGATTATTAACTCAAGTTTCCTATAGTGCTTATTTTATTTGCCCTGTCTGACTGATGATGGTGCACATGTCGTAGGTGAAGGTAACGCTGCGGCGGAAGATGGCGAGTATATTATATTACTAGAAAAACATTAATAAATTATTAAAAAATAATAAATATTTATTTAATTAACAGTATTATTTATTTATTATTAGAAAATTTTAATAATTAATTTATTATTATTACTCTAAACACTACTATTATAAAAATAACTTATTCTCAATATCATAATAATTACTCAAATATAAT
>NC_029785.2:4704485-4712785 GCF_000816755.2 Arachis ipaensis
TACAAATAAATATAATTATTTATTGATCAGAAAATTAAAAAAAAATTTTACCCATTTAGAATGATCCAAATATTCAATGATGTGATTCTCAGATGTAGTAAAATTACGCACCATATTTTTCCAGCGTCCCTCAGTTGAACCTAAACTCTTTTCGAGTCTTTTTCTTCCTCAAACAACACAATATTTTAACCCCTAACCCTTTCTTTCAGTATTCACCACAATCTTCACTTACCCTCTCTTTAACTCTAACAACACAATGTTTCACTCTTTCTCAGCACATTGTTTTCCTTGCTTGCGTTTTGGCTTTAAAAACACCGGTTTCACCTTCCCAGTGGCGGAACTTAGTTCAGACAAGGAGGGGTCATGGCCCCCCAAACTTTTTATAAAAAACTTAGTAGTACTTTTTCAAAAGATAAAAAATAGTTCAATTAACTTAAATACTTTACTATGACTTAAAGTAGCTAATAAGTTCAATAAACAACACTCTCTTTATCTTTAAGTTCAAATATAAAATTTAGATATTTTTTATTTATTTAATTTAATTTTTTATATGATAAAAAATAATAGAATATTCAATAAGTATTAATATTATTGTATTTGTATAAATTGATAAAAAAATTTAATAAATATTATAAATTTTAATATTTGTCCTTCTAACTTCTTCTTTACATATTTTACAGGATATATATTCAAATTTTTTATATAAAATAATAATAAAAAATCAAAAAATTGATACATTTTTTAAGAGGAAGACTAATATTTAAGAAGAAAAACATATAACTTTTACAATATCAACACATATAGATAGTTCTTCTACTTTAATGAATCACGAAAAAGTGAGATATAACCTTCAAAAGTTCAAAAAGTTACATCTGATGACTTTAACTTTAACTTTTTAGAATGAGATCTTGAAAAACGGCTTTAAATTTGGCAATATCACCCAAACCAGAGAGATGAGATTAGACGAGCTTATCTTAAATGGGATCCATATCAAAAACATTTTGACAATTATTTTCTATCTGGCCCCCCCAAAATTTTGTTTCAAGTTCCGCCACTGCACCTTCCATTGTATCCACGTGTCATGCATGCAAGGCTGCAGGCTGTCAAACGCAACCTGCGACTTGCTTTCACGCTGGCCAAACGCAACCTGCGTTTTGTGATATCCCAGATTGGTCAAAGGATGCTCCTGTGTGCATGCAGGGAGTCACAGGTTTTGGATTCCCTTCCCTGCCAAACGCATCCTGCGTTTTGCAGCAAGTGACTAATGTGCGCAACTCTGCCATTTTCAGGTGCACTTAAAACGTAACTTGCGTTTTGTATGTTACTGAGTTTTGCAGATTCACATTTTTGGATTACACTCCATGCAACAATATATGAGAACAACACCATTTTTACTTCCATTCTTTAATTAATTTTTGATGTATCTGTATCTGTATAAAGGGAGTCACTTAGATAAAGATATCAAAAATATCTTTTTTTTAAGATGTTTTTTAAAAATTAAAATTTAACACATATAATCAATTAAATTATATTATTTTTTATTAAAAATTAGACTAGACAAATCAGTTTAGCAAAAAAATTAATAAATTAAATTTTGAACCGGTATAAATTAATATTTTTTTATAAAAAATTACTACATGTTTAAATAAAATTGGATTAAATTAAAAAATAAAAATCAAATAGTAATATAACATATTCCCTTTCGTAAGCTGTGAAATTGATATAATTCATAACGAGATAAGGAATAGAGGATAAAAATATAATTATTTACGTGCGCGTCTAAATTCATAAATTTTATGTTTATTTAAATCAGAAAATGAAAAATCCCAAGAACATGCCCTTACAGTATCGTCTTAGGGTTTTCAGAATTCCCAATTACACCCGCGGACACAACGTATTCGAAATTAAATTTACAACAAAGTATTGCAAATTTATTATCAATATCGTATCTCTCGCTGGGAAAATCGAAAGAGGCCTATCATCAAGCTCATAGTTCATCGATATTACAAATTTCACAGCCAATAATCTCCAACCTCAGCAAGCTGAATCGTTAAGCCACCGAAAATGGGAGGCCATGGTGGCCTCAACATTCTCCCGCAGAAGCGGTGGAACGTCTATAACTACGAGAACAGGGAAAAGGTCCGCCGCGACGAGGAGCAAGCCGCCAGAGACGAGCAGATCAAGCGCGACGAGGTCAGAAAGCGCGACGCCGAGTTCCGCCTCGAGCGCCTCCGCACCGCCAAGGGTTTGGCTCCTCTCGTTAAGGCCAAGGCAGAGGAAGAGAAGGAGGAGGAAGGAGAAGAAGAACCGGAATCGAAGAATTCGGATAACAACGGACACATTAACTTATTCGAGGGGATTAAGATTTTCGATCCTGTACGAGGAACCGAGAAGAGGAAGGAGTTGTTAGGGGAAAGGGAAGGGTGGAAGAAGGAGAAGAGGATGAAGAAAGAAGAAGGGAAGTCCTCGGGGGTGGCGGTGGGTCCCGAGGATGAGAAGTATAGGTTAGGGTATGGGGTAGCAGGGAAGGGTGTGAAGATGCCTTGGTATCTTGAGAAGCGTAATGGCGACGATGACAAGGGCGGTGGGGATGATAGTGACGGGGAAGTGAAGAATGAGAACAAGAAGAAGAAGAAGAATGCGAGGAAGACTTTGGAGGAGTTGAGGGAAGAGAGGTTGAAGAGGGAGAAGCGCGAGAAGGAGCGTGAGAGGGCGTTGATCGGGGAGAAGGGCCGCAGCAGCAGCAGCCATAGTGAGCGCCGCAGCGATAGAGATGTGTATGGGAACAAGAAGTTTAACAGGTGATCACATATTGACCATGTTTTTAATGTTATGCATTTGGCAATTTTGTTTGAAGCTCTTTTAAATGATAAATGCTCTTGGTATGTCTACTACGACAAGCTTAGAAATTCAATGCTGTGTGAAAAGTTGTTGATTCAGTAATCTTGTAACAGAAAAGAATAATGTAACGAATCAAAAATCAAAATTGGCTTGGTTTTCTTTCATCAAGTAATTTCTTAATTCTAAATGTCGAAATACAGTTAGGATCATATATTTCTAAAAGTTACAAAATTAGTAGAGATATATGCCCCCCATTCAAATTTTGTATCTGACCTGCAACTGTTTTCTTGCTTGATCGTGCACAAGGTTCTGACTTCTGGGGTCTCATTATTGTAAAACATAGTATCAATATGACATTGTCTATTTGAGTTTTTCAGGAAGTAATTCAGAATATGCCTGAGATCCTCAGTCCATCTTATTAACGTGGGTTTTTTTTTTCAATCTTTATTGCTGTTTCACTGGCCACTATTTGAATGGTGTCATTTTTTTCTAATATTAATTTATTGAATTGCTTCACATCTAAATATGATACTTAACATTAGAATTCATAATTTTAATTATTTTTTAACTTACCTTTGGACTTTTCCTTTCCAAAGTATATAGTCAGATATAATTGTAAAGGAATGTTGAGTGAATGTTATGTTTGCAAAAATGGACTACTGGCTGTATTTCTTTCTTTACATTTACATATAACAGTAGATTATGTTTGATACTGACCCCAGATGATGACAGGCCAAAAAGTGCACATCATACCTGATGTTATGAGATAACGATTTTATTGGTTATTCTGTTTCATTATTTTGTTTAATGAAAACCCATATTCTATTGTTTTACAGGCGATAATTTCAGTAAGTGACCCAGATTTCCTTATTGATGCGTCTTCCATGTCTTGTTGCACGGATCTCTGGATTTACTCTGCCGGATATGGCCTGTGGGATTTTGTTCTTTTTGTTCTAGGGTAATTCATTGCAAATTCACAAATCACATGCAGTTTCTTGCAACCCACATCAAAGCTCCCACTTTGCTAAATAGACCCTGTAAAATCACCTGTCAGAGAGATTGATCTGGCTTTAAAAATACCATTCTTCTGATGATTTGCTTTTATTATGTTCTGAAATCAATATAAAGTATGCTGATATTTTATCAATGTTAAATGCACTAGACTGGAGGATGCTGGATATGCAGTAGGGGCCCGAGTTCTAGAGCTGCTTTGCCACAGGGATAAGGTAAATCTGCTATCATAATTCTCTGCAAAATCTTAGTTAACTTATCTGATTAGGAACAATTATTTGACACTGGACGCTGACATATGGAAAGAGTCGATTCCTATCTTTGAAGGATTATTATGTCTATTGGCTAAAATGTCCATAGATAAAACTCATTTTATGCTGCATTCTGATCCTTGAGCTTTGTTGATGGAGTCTTCAGTCTTGTACTTGTAAGCAATTTGTTTCTATCAATATTTCTGACAGATTTGATTGCTTAAACTTGAAAGAAGAAAAGGACGTGTACTTGCGAATCTTTAAAATATATTGAGTTCTTGATGTTCATATACATATTAGATTCTTCTATTTGTGCATATTCTACTTGATTATGATCTGATATCTACTTCTAGTCTACGTTTAGTATATATAATGGGGATTGAGGAAGGGTTTGGTGCAAAGATTTTTGTTCCTAAAATATCCTTCTGAAAAACATTTTCTGCTATGTATAGAATTTGAACCCAAACTTCTTGGTTAGAATGTTAGATACTTACCATCTTGACTATTCTCAATTTTGTAACAATTTTACATATTTAATAATTAAAAAGATGGACGTGCCTATTAATACACTTGTTAATATAATGTGTTACTGACAAGATCAGTGACTCACTGACTCGAGATTATCAGTATTACAATTTGAAATCTTTGCATTAGTCTATATGAGTATTTGAAATCTTTGCACGAGTCTATATTAATAGAAGTACCCTTCCTATGTAATGCTTCTTTGCCACCATCACATTTGACACTACGATTTTGTTTGTCTTGTAACATTCTCTATATAGTGAGAGAATCTAGAGATAGTCATTATTTATTCAATACTGATTTGTCCTCGAGGAAGGTAGGTTTATTGGATCTATGCATTGTTTTGTTTGTATATATAGGCAATAGACAATTATTTGGGTTCGCTCATGAGCTGGGACATCATAGTTTTTCATGAGTTTAGGATGACTGAAATAGCAATAATTTCTGAAACTACAGAGAAATAGAAGGGAGACACGACTGTTAGGAATTCTCTCTTTTGTACACAGTACAGTGTGGAAAGTACTATTTGGAAAGGATAGTTCCTTTATCAACTTTTTCTTTTATACCCAATATCTGGAACAGTGAAAATATTGTGTAACACAATCTTTTAATGCAAAAATAAAAGAAAGCAGTGGACTCAAATTGCTTGTCTGTAAAGGGAAAAAGAAAGCAGAATCACGTTATATTTGTTGGTTTGGAGTTTCTAAAGCTTTTAGATGAAGCTTAGTTTCGATTATTGCCCTGTGTAGAAAGGATCTTCAAATTGCTTGAGCTTATGTGAAAAAGTGGGAAATAACATTTTGTTATTATTATTTTTAGTTTAGAGTTTGTTAAGTTTGTACCCGAGTTTTGATCATTAACTTGTATATGAAGAAACGACTGTAAAAAAAAAAAGACCTTGTATATGAAGAAAGGCTGATGATTAAAATAATGCAGTTGTGTTTGAAAAGAACCTCTGACTTTATACTACTAGAGAAATACTTTTATACTGGAAATTTCGAAAACCTTTCATACTAGACAATTAGACATGCATTTTGGACAAATATTTGTTTATTCGTAGAGCATGCTCTCTTTTATACGTTTCTTGATGAGCTTTACAAACATATAAATGTCCCATCTGGATTTGTCTTCAATGGAACAAAAGTAATAACAGGATCATCAACCTTATGGGGTTATGGTTCTCGATGAAAAAACATGATAAAAGCATAAAATTACAGTTCTATCCTTATTTCTTAAATGTCTATTCACACAATGAACATGAAACAAAATTACTTTTGTTAATATAAAAATTCTTAATTAGATACATTTAGAAAATTTAAAAAGATTGATTTTTAGTATTTGAAGTTTAAAAAGACTAAAAAAAACTTATTTTTGTTTTCACTCTTAAAAAGGTATGCATAATAAATGGCTAGGATATTGGAATAACAAAACAAAATATACATCTTATTTAAACTAAACCTTTTAATTATGTATAATGAATTATCATCATTCTTCTCTATAGTATAACAAAGAAGCCTTACATTTGGTCCCAACATGTAGTGTAGCCAAAGTGTTAGTTATTCATAGTATAACAAGTAATCATGTATGTAATTAACTAAAATATTTGATCCATAATACTTATTAGTTGTTCACAAATCAAATAACTTGAATATTGATGATGATTTTGAAGGTTTGTGACTTCCAAGCCAGTGTTGCATATGAACTCCAATTGCATCCAAGTAGATGCTACTCTTGCCATGGAAACCTACCACCTTACCCTCAGTTGTTGTTGAAGTGAAAAACTTGCCTACTTCCTCACCAAATGGACCAAACTTTCCTCTACTTGTGTATAATGTTAGTGACTTTATTATTACTGCTTGTTCATCAGCAGTAATTGGACCATAATAGCCAGATATGCAAGTTAATACTTCATGTGGGTACTCCAATTTTACCTATATGAGAGTAGGACTATGAATATTCAACAATAATCGAATACTTTTTAGTGCTAGCAATAGCATTCATGACTAAAAACAGAGAAATAATAATAAATTAATAATAGTAATAATCAGTATGAATAAATCATAGTGAAATGTGATGTTAACTAGAAAACCAAAATGCATACCCGATGCATGATATTGCCTCCATTACCACCATGCCTAACAGACCAAACAGATTGCTTGTTTCGATCATACTCAATTTGAATTGAGCAAATGCCTTCTGGTGCTTTTGTCAAATAAATTTGCTTAATTCCAGAAAACACCCCATCATCCCAAGGTCTTCCTCCATCCCCACCCCATGGACCTGGCCCACATGGTGCTGGTTCTTTTATCACACCATAAGGGATCTGTCAAAATGTATCATGGTTCTAAGAATCGGACCAAACCAAACTAACCGCTTTATATGAGTTAATCGGAAACAAGCTATAGATTAGTGCGATGCAGAGTAAAAATCAATTGTCAGCAATCAGTTGAACCGTTCAAGATTTAAAATAATAAACACAATTTAAAAAAAAAATTATATATTTTATACATAAATATATGAATTTATCATCTGATTCAACTCTAATTAAATTAAACATTTAAACTTGTAATTCTACTGGCCTTGCAGTATACATACCTCTTCAACAGGTGCTGATTTAGAATGTGACAATCTAGCTGGCAAGGGCAATTGAGGACTTTCCATTATTTCAGGAATGGTTGGTTCTCTTGGGATCATTGCCATGGAAGAAGGAGAAGGGGGTGCCTTCACTGGTGCCATTACTTTCCCTTCCATGACATGCACACCAAGAGCATCAAGAAACAAACCATTTCTACCATGGATTCCAACCACTTTCCCTTCTTTAATAAGCTTTGTTGTGAAATAAGTCCCATGTTCTTCTCCAAATGGTCCATACAACCTTTTATTTGTGTGAAAGGTTAGTGATTTTATTACCACAGGTCCCATGTACATCACAGATCCATAGTACCCAGATATATGTGTTAGGACTTCATATGGAAAATCAAAGAATATCTGCAAAATATTGCACACCATTTCGAATTCAATTAATCTTATTAGTTATATAGTTCGAGCCTCTCTATCTTCGGTTAAAAAAAATAAATAAATAGTAATAATAAACGAATACAATATCTATAAAAAATTGTGTTAATTTGACAAAATTACCAATAAATAATTCAGTTGATAGTTTTGTCAAACTACCTTAATATTTGATAGATATAAAATTAGTTTATGTATTTTATTATTAGAATTGACTGAATTAATTACGTTTAAATTAATGAAAATTTAATTTTTAAATAAAATATATTTCGAAATTTTATAACTTTGTTTATGGATTTTTTGAGAATTAATTTATCAATATTATCATATTTTGAAAACTAAATTAATGGTATAGTGAAATGTAAAACATACATTGCAAAACTCATAGTTAGTTTACCTTATCATTTTTGTATCCAGGGTCCATCATCAAATAAGTATCCACTACTACCACCCCAAGGACCATATGTTACTATACCTTCAACCATTGAAGGTGTCTTCTCCACTTGACCTACCTGAAGTCAAGAAAAATTTTTATTATTAGGTTCAAAGTTCAAAGAGTAAGAAACCATTCATGAATACAGTTCTATGATAGTAGTAATCTGAGATTCTACGCTGTGATTATGTTAACACAAAAATAGATAAAAATATTTCTATTTTAGATAA
>NC_029785.2:4712835-4716362 GCF_000816755.2 Arachis ipaensis
TTATTTTTTTTTTTAAAAAATACCTCTAATGTTTAATTTCATTTAATTTTTTCCTTAACATTATTTTCTATTTGAGTCAAAACTATCTCTAGAGATTAACTTCATCTAAAACGTTAAGAACAAAATTAAAAACGTCCCAGGATAATTTTTTTACTCAAATGGATAACGTTAAAGACAAAACTAAATTAAATTAAATTAAACATTAAAAATTAAAAAAAATTATAAAAGTTAGAAAAAAAAAAAACTTTACCCTTCTTATTTAAATCTGGCCTTTAAGTTACCTTTATTACATGATCCACAAAATTTGAGTAAGTGATTCCAAGACATTATTTCCAATGCACTTTTTTACCCTTACCTTTTCTTTAGGTTCTTCAATATTGTTTGACTCCTTGTTGAAGCTAGAAATCTTCCCCAAGGAAGGTTCTTCAACAACTTTAGACTCATTGAAACTAGAAATCTTCCCCATAGGCTTATTACCAAGTTCATCTTTTTGTCTCAAAGCAAGAACAATATCAAATCCTTGACCAACACTTCCTTGTATAACAGAGTAGCCACCAGAAGCTTCAGTAGTAGTAGTAGTAGTGTTAACTAAGTAACTTTTTGAAAGAGACAAAGCCTTTGATGGGTTTGGTTGGAAGGAGTTTAGGTACACACCAATGGCATCTAAGTGCCAAGCACATCTACCATGGAATCCAACTACCTTTGCCCCAGAAACTGGCAATGAAAAATGTATTCCTTTTTCAGAACCAAAGGGTCCATAAGTTCTTTTGTTACTCTCAAAACTCAAGGACCTAACATAGCAAGCACCCCATTGGCTTAAGCTTCCATAGTATCCCTCAATTGATGTCAGATATTCATCTGGATAATCAAGCTTCACCTACAATAATACCATCATAAATATACCTAGTTAATACTTAATATGTGGTACAAAATTTTAGACTTAAACAAGTATTTGATCCTTACAAATATATATTGTAAATTTTTCAATCATGCTATATATATATACTATATACTGTGTATACTAAAAATCAGTCGCCAAATGAATTATCCGTATAGAATGTATATTGAAATACAAACTACACATTAAAAATAATTTAAACAATACATGTATTTTATATATAAATATAAAATAACTAATTTATATTGTGTTTGATTTTTAACGTGCAGATAACATTTTTAATAAATTTTAGTATTAACTCTTAAAAAAAAATTAAAAAGTCAGTTCGGATATCTTTTAAAAACTAATTTTATCAAATTTTATTTTGATACAAGTACATGTATTATATAAAAAAGATGGTTTTAATTCTTGAAAATTTATGGTAATTCAGTTTAAATATTCTGAAACATTATTTTAGAAGACTTGTAGACTCAAATTAAACTCTCTTAAAATTGTTTAGACCTAATTAAACTGTTACAAAATACCAAAATGAAAATTCACAATAGAGTCAACGATTAAAGAACATCTTAAGCAAAAAAAAATTATTAATTATGAATTAGTAAAAGAGGAGTGTTAGGACCAGTACTTTTGTTAAATTCTGGCCAGTACTTAACCATCAAAAGGAAATTGAATGATTTTACACCATTAAATGCAATCTCATACCATTAAAAACATTATTGATGACTAATTAATGGCTAAAAATCACAAAATCTACTTGTCCTTAGACTTTCTCTTAGTAAAAACTAGCAACATAAAGCCTAGATAGTTAATTATAAAGGCATGGAAAGATTATTTACCTTGTCAGTTATATGGCCTCCACTTCCACCATGCTTCCCTGACCAAATAGAATTTCCATTATGGTCATATTCAACCTGAATGGAGTCAATTCCTTCACCATGAACAATCACAAACTGCCTCACCGATGAATACACGCCGTCGTCCCACCGGTATCCGCCGTTGCCTCCCCACGGCCCAACCGACACCGGCTTCTTTCCATACTCCTCCAAACTCTGCACTCAAAAACAACCATGCAATCAAACTTTGTTAGAAACTTAAAATTTTAGAAAAATAAAATAAAATCAAAATTTTTCAATTCATAATTAATTAAGTAATATTAGGTTCGTGAGTTCAACATGCACTACCATGATACTATTGTGATTTTGGGAAGAAAATTATTAGAAATTTGGATAGATATTTGAGTTGTGAAGTAGTGGAAATTGATGAGTGTTAAGTTGGGTTGAATTGAAGGAGAAGGCTTGTGAGGAATATATGTTAGCAAAAAGTTTTGAGTGAAAATTAGAATCCACAATGGAGAAAAGGATTGAAATTAAAACCCAGCAAGTATAGGAATCAGATTCTCCATGGAAACCAATCCACTATGCTTTTTATTATTATGTGTGCATGGATTAGCTTCTTGTTTTTTGAATGTCACTAACCAAACACTGTTCTGAACACTGTGTTGCTCAGAACAAAATTCCTTGATAAAAAGAAAGGTAGGAACTTACTGTGTTCTTCCCTTTCTGCCATATTCTAATTTGAGTTGTATGGCAGGTGCTCTGCTCCAACTCTCTGTTACACTTTCTCTCTCATTAAATTAAATTCATGCGTTTAAGTGATACTATTACTATTCATCTAACAAAATAAAAAATTAATAATTTTATTACATTGACAATATGTAATTAAATATTTATATAAAATGTAGGATAAATTACACAAATAAAATAATTTCAGTTTAAAATTACACAAATATCTTAAATTAGAATTGGTTATACGCCATGTTCTAAACATCTCTTTATAAATCGAATCAAATTGATTCGATTTATATTATTTATATGTAAATCAAATTAAGTTGATTTGATTTACTATAAATGTGCTGCAATTGAATTAATTTGATATAATTTATATAGAGGTATTTAAGACATGACGTGTAACTAATTCTGATTTAATACATCTGTATAATTTTAAACTGAAATTATTTTATTTGTGTAATTTATCCTAAAATGTATGCATAATTTCTTTTAAAATTATTTAAAATGTTAAGTATTAAGATGTATTAATAATTTTATATTTAATATGGCCCATCAGAGAAGAGGGAATTTTTTTAGTTTTATATCTAATATTTATAGTTTGTGGTGAAATTTAATTTTCTGTAAAAGAGTGAGTTAAATACGAATTTGGTCTCTAAGCTATAGGCTGAAAATTTTTTTGCTCTCAACCTTTTTTTACATACAAAATCGTCCTTAAGATTTAACTTGATTTTAAAATCGTCCTTACTTTAGGGACTAAAATTGTACGGAGGTGGCGGCGGAAGCGGAGGCAAAAGTGAATCGTGGACAATTTCTTTTTCTTCTTTCCTTTTTTCTTTACAGGAGTAGAAACATTATCTTTCTCTTATTTTTTTTTATTTTATAACTTTTTAGTTATGGGTAATTTAGTCTAAATTTTTAAGATTTAAGTAAAAAAACGATTTTAGAACTTGGTTTTAAATTTTAGGGACAATTTTGTATGAAAAAAAAAAACTTAGAAACAAAAAAATTTTTTAGTCTATATTTTAGAAACCAAAATTGTACTTAACCCTAAAAGAGTGATG
>NC_029785.2:4716548-4729952 GCF_000816755.2 Arachis ipaensis
TTTGAGTTATAACTAGTTGGCATAATAAAATAATCTCTTATAAAAGGTTAAATTGTCAAAACTCTTCAAAAATTACAAAAATATTTAATTATAAACGCTCGCTGAAATGAATGTTGCATTGAATTGAAGTTAATAGTACAAATTCTCTAGATTTAAGAAAAAGATTTTTCAAAAGAAGTTTGATGTTCATAAAATTTTTTTTTAGATTTAGAAAGAGTTTAAATTTACTCGAAGAAAAAAAAGGTATCCCACTGTATTATAATACGTCCGTGTAATTTTAAAATTAGAAGAAACTCAAATTTGTCCATTTTTTTTCACATTTTAATATTTTCCATAACGGAATATTGTACTTTTTTTCAGTTTATAAGTTAATTTAATATAGAACATAATTTTTCCCTTTTTAAATATAAATCTAACTCTCTTTTTTTGCTATATGTAAGTGGCATTTGACAATTTCTTCGAATGTTAATTTCTGCTTCTCTTTAAAAGAAATTCCTTTTTTTTTTTTTTACCGATTATTCAAATTATTGAACCATCTTTGACCGCAATTGCATATTCTATATCCTTAGATATGATGATTGTGGGAATGGCTTAGTTATGAGTTAGAATTTTACTCAATCCTCATCATAAACTAGCGTTTAGTTGCTTCGCACTAAGGAAAGAATCTAATGCGCTTTGTATTGATTCATGTTGATGATGTTATGTTGATGAAATCGAATTATGTTCTTAAGAAAATAAGAATTTTGAAAAAACAAGTGGGTCCTCTAATCAGATTTCGATTTATCGATGGACACTACACTAGACCATATAATCATATTATTCTATCAGGAATCTACTATTAAAAGCTAACAAAAATGTTATATATTATTGTTTGTCTATATTTTTTTAAGTTTTTTAATTTTTCTTTAGTTAATGAGCCATGATTGATTGTTAAAGGAAAATTCATATATATATATATACACAAAAATATTGCAAATTTAATTTTTCTTTAGTTAATGAGCCATGATTGATTGTTAAAGGAAAATTCTGAATAACTTCATGCATAAAGAGATTCTCTAGAACTCTATCCATGTGTGACACGTTAGAATATATTAGCATTTTCAACCTTCCAAAATCAAAAAAAGAAAAGAAGGATATATCGTATGAGCATTTTATATGTTACATCCATTTTAAACAAGAATATGTACTAGTTTAAAATTGATATCATTTTATATTAAAAGGTTTAAGTGTTAAATATCCAATTAGAGGATCGTCTGTTTACTTGTCTTCTTGTGGAAATTGCTAATTAGTGGTGATACCCTATGCTTGTAAGAAGTTGTAAGTTTTCTCCACAGTATTTTCTTCTTTTCTTTTTCTATATACTTTTCTAGGCTTAATTCTACTCATTATTATCAGTCAAATTAACATATAAATTTTTTTTTAAATATTAAAATTTTAAAAGAACTAAAAATAGACTATAAAATTTATAGAAAATTTTCTTCGTTTTATATATGATTTCAATTTTTTCTAAAAATAAAAGGTGAAGAATTGAACATTAATTTTATAGGCATAATTAATCAAAAAAATAAATAAAGAATAAGCACAAAATTAGAGAAAAAGTAAAAACAGAGATAACTAATATGTGATTGAATTTTAAATTTTAATAGACCAATAAGAGAACAATTATGAAAATAATAACAAAAATCAATCATCAATCATAAATAAGTTAAAAACAAGTAATCAATTTTTACCTGCCACTAGCCTTGCTAACCTAATTGGTCTGAAACCGCAATGATAAAAGAAGTTAAAATTCAAACATGTTAAAAATAATTTAAAAACTAATTCAAAAATTTTTAAAACAAGTACTGAATAATATTCCACATAAATAAACACTCACAACTGCAACAAATTTGTTATTTGGGTGCTCTATCTTATACTATTCTCTGAACTCAAACTTGCAAAACAAAAAAATAACAAAAATTCTCAACCAGGAATCAAGAACAAACTAAAAATCATAACAAGAGTGAAGGTTGTGGTAGGCTTAGAGAAGGGGGGTTGAATCTATGCTTTCCTTTTAATTGCTGTTATTACCCTTTTAAAACAAACTTTTAATTTAGGTTCTGTTTGAACTCAGCAGCGGAAATTTATGAGACAATTTATTTTTGTCTCATGAATATCAGAAAACAGAACTTAGCAGAGAAGATAAAAGCTAACACCAGCATGTATCCTGGTTCGGTTGCCTTGTGCTATGCAAGCCTACATCCAGTCTCCTCCACAACTATGGAAGAATTTCACTATAGTTAACAGTATTACATACGCCAATTTTACAGGATTGACCCAATCCTTTCACACTCAAGTTCTAACCTAACTTGACATTGGCTATGCTAATACCTAACTAATCACTCTTAGTGCTAACCCAACTAAGAAAGGAATACCTTACAGGTACAAGATACAAGACACTTAACCAACCTAAAGAAATCAGAAAATAACTCTAGGCTTTTCTCTCAAGTGTTTCTCTCAGTCTTTTTCCACTTATGGCTTTTTCTTAAGCCTTCTCATAATGCCTTTTCTCACAAGAAATTAAAGAAAGATAAGCATTGAAAAGTACATTACAATCAGTAAAACATGAAGGAGATTGACTTCATCAGCAGCCTCTTTGCTATGTGCAAAACCAGATTCGCAAACCTTAGATACAGTTCTTCAGTATTGGCCGAATGCTTCTTTGAAAGAAAGCATTATCCAAGTAGAGGAACTTCTTTACAGAACACAACTCTCAAACTCTGATTTTCTCTCCTTAGCTTCTGAATGAACAACAAGACTTCTTTTATCTCCTTGCATGTAGCTAGGTTCACCTTCCTAGGTCAACTTCTTGAGCCTTGAGCTTCACCAACAAATCACATCACCTTTTTTCCAGTTAATCCCCAAATTGGAAGTTTGAGTCTGACCTTCTTTCTTGACCGAAAGCATCAGGGAAGCAAAGAAAATTATTTTTAATAGTGAACCCAGATCTGAATCCTTGAGATACTTCTTGGTCCCCAAGAAACAATCTTGACCATTGATGTACAGCAGTGGTGAACAGAGATTGCTTTCTTTATTATCCCAAATTAGGGATTTCCAAGCTGTCTCCTTTTTGCTTGACCGAAGACATTTGAGCAGTATAAACAAACATTTTCAATGGTAATCCCAGATCTTGGTCATTGAAAAACAACTTAGTCCCCAAGACACATATATGACCGTAGATGCACAGCAGTAAAGATCAGAGAACACTTTTTCCATTTATCCAAAAATGGTAAACCAGAAGATTTGAGATGAAGTGAAGAAAGTAAGTTGCATGCAAATGGGAATAAATCACCTTTTAATTTCTAACTCAACTTGATGGGTGATTAGATCTTTGCTTTATGATTAAACTTTCTCTTTCTTTCTTCTCTGATAAAAGTAGCAGGAGGAACACAACTCTCTTTCTTTTGTTTTGTTGCTGACCGAAGCAATAAGAGAGAGTGAAGTCTTCAATCTTGTATTAGAAGCTTGGTGGGATCCACTTGGGTAAGCAACTCGGGCTTGGGTTGGCTTTCTTCATATTCAGCCCGTTGGTTTCTTTGGCTTTGTTTCTTTTGGGCTTCACTTGATTAACCAGCCCATTAGCCTTGATGTTTTTATTTTCATTTCAATTTGGGCTGCTTGATTAAATTTTGGCCTGCAATAATTTATAAATAATTAGCAACATATAATTATTAACACTCAACACTAATTATTTATTTTGTCAAAAAATAATGTTTGTCATCACTAATTAATTTAGTTAATTTCTTAACTCAACAAAGAGAGTTAGATGAAACTCAATAATAATTGATTGCGTGAAATTAAACAAATTATCTAAATCTACACCAAAATTTAAAATTGAAAAATTGAAAAAAAAATCGGTATAAAATTTATGGAATAAAAACTGAAAAAAAAAACTCAGTCAAAAGTGAAATCAGTGAACTCACATACATTGCAGAAGCAGAACCAAGAACACAGCGATGGAGGAATCACGAGAAGAGGAAGCAGAAGACGGCGATGTGGTAGAAACTAAGTACGACTGGCAGCGAGAATCCAAGGTGGCGAGAACATATGAACTAGGGACCACGGTCACTGAAGAAGGAGTGAGATAGGGTTAGGGTTCAAAAAAGGGTTAAAGTTTTTAAATTTAAAATGAAGTAAAAACGAGGATGGAATAGGAAGAGGGATGAGGGCGAGGGAGGAGAGACGCAGGTCAGTGAGTAAGGGAGCAACGACAGTGGCAGTTGTGGCAGGAGCGACAATAACAACGGCGACGGAACGACTAACGCATCGCAAGGAGCACCTAGCCAAGTTCACGCATTCTTTGGATGCAGTTGGTGGTAGCCGATGTTGGCAGAAGAGCTGGCGAAGGGACTGCTGGAGGTGGTTTAGGGAGAGAGAGGGAGAGAGAGAGGAGAGGTTAGAGAGAGAGAGAGTAGTTCGAAAATGAGGGGGAGAGAGTTCGCGGTTTGAATTTAGGGTAAGATTATCGTCGGATTTATCAGCAGAAAAATTCGACGGTAACGCTTTAAAAGTGACCAAAACGCAGCGTTGCACTAATTAGGAATTATTGGCGGATAAATTCGACGGTAAATCTGATAGTAATTTCGACGCAAATTTTTTTTGTTTTTCCTCCAATTATTACCGGTGAATTAACCATCGAAAATTAAATCCGACGGTAATCTTTTTATTCGACGAATTTGTTGCCAAATCCTCCGGTAAACCCATCGCTATCGTTTGATAGCTAAATGTGACCATATTCAACATTTTTCTTGTAATGACGCACGCTACCCAAAAATATTTTTATCCTGCTTGAAAATAATTTATATTTTTCAAAAGATAAAAAACGATACCAATATTTTATCTAAAAAGAATTTTAATTAATTTAAAAAAAATCATTGATGTTTTTTTTAGAAAATATTTGTTATTTTAACGAATTTAAAAAATCAAAGTTGTAACGTCCGCAGCTCAATACAACCACACATAATGGGCCTCTTTGGAGATAACACTATTCTAAGCCCAATATTTAAAAAAAGTTCACTTTTCTATAGTATACTTTTTTAAGTTGATTTATTGATACAAACAAAAATATACAAATGGACATCATCTATACTTCCTTCGCTTCCTTTGAATGGCATTGTCATTTATGAATTATGACCAAATAAAAGTCATTATCCAATCCAAAAAAGCTCTACAACCAAGCAAATTACTTAACCAAATTTAATAAGTTGTATAACCGTTTTTCATATCCATGTGCGCTTCTTCTTCCTCTTTTTCTTCTTTTTCTTCACACTGCTACCGCTGCTTTTTCTTCTTCTCCTCTTTTATTTTATCTTTCTAGTTTGTTATCATCGTTATCATCACCACCCACAACAAGAAAAACGATGAGTACCGTTGGATTTACCGTCGTCCTGGAGTTGACGGTATAAACGGTGTCGAAAACTATTTACTGACGAATTATTTTTGTCCTACGCTAATTATTGGTAGATTTTTCATCGGTTTTTCAATGAATTTATCGAAACTGAGTTGCTGATAACTATTGGATTAATCCGACAGTAACTTTGGCGCCATATCACGTGTTTTGGCGCCAAGTTACCATAAGATTTTTTCGCCGGTAAATCCTACGATAGTTTTTTTTTCTGTTGGCATAGTTAAGCCACAATTAGTAGTCAAATTAAAACTCTTGTAAACAAAATTGTTTACAGAAATTCAAAATTACCAAAAATCAACAAATTATTTTATTAAAAATAAATGGTCTGAATATAATAAAATGTTAGAGAAGTAGAATATAATGAAGTAGACATAAAAAAATTAATCCCTAAATCCTACAGATTCAGGTAATCGTCGTTGTCATCTTCCCCCTGCTGAGGCGGCGGAGTAGATGCTGATGGTGGTGCCCCACCGACCGTGTTGCCGCTGGTACCAGCAGTGCCGCTCCCTCCAGCGCGCATCTGCTGGTTGTACACTTCCATCTGCTCTCGCAAATGATCTAGTTGCTCAAGCTTCTCCGTGGGGTCCGAGTTGATGGCAACGGCTCCTCCAATGCGTGCAAGAAGGTCGTTGTGTCTCTGCTCAGACTACCTTGCTTGTTGGTGCAGCTCCTGTGTCAGCTTCTGCACCTCCTCTCTTAAGTCGACAACTTACTGTGGTTCGGCAGGGCTGGTGGCAGAGGCAGAGAAAGCTGCCAATACGAAGCAGTGGAGGCCACTGGCAAAGAATGAATCCAACCCAAAGTGGCGATTCTAGTGGGGTTTAGAGGCGATCTCGCATTAAACTCTATCAAAATCTACCACTGAAGTCTCAGAGTCGTATTCGTCGTTCCCACTAGGTGGCTGAGATTGCTGGATCGCAGCCTCCAATCTCTGCGTGTAATCATCCTGTGTCACACACGCTGTGATTAGGATAACAGCTAATTGACTTTAAACCAAAAAAATTTGAAACTTAGAATTATTTAAAACTCACATAATGGACCCCAGACCGCTCATCAGCAAATCTCCCCTTGTTGGCCTTCAAGGTATGAGTATACTTGAAGATCTCTACCAGTGTCGCCTCGCAATCCAACGACTTAGACTACACATATTCGTATCAACCAATAAAATAAATCAACAAACAACTAATTCAAGTAACTACTAACAAACATTACCAAAACTACTTACCAGTCTGATCTTCGTCTTCATGAAGGTCGCCGACGCACCCGTATACTTCGATGACCTCGGCGAAGTCCTGTTAACGATATTCGTCAGACGGCAATGCTTGAACCCGTCATCATTTCTAAAATGGACCTCCAGTTCTGTCTTGAGAGATGGACGGATCCAGGGCGTTAGGTGGTCGCACCACTGACGAATGTCGCTCAGCATCTGCTGAAGTCATTTAGCTGCACAGTGGTCGTAGATCCTCCTAATCATGAGATTATTTTTCGTCTCCCATTAGTTAGTTAAAATAAAATACATTTAATTAATTTAACATTATTGGGTTCTTACCGCCCATTTCTGAAACCATCGCTCTCTGGTCTCAGCAGGGATCTTCGAGTAGCTCGGGCATGAGTCGTCGTACATTGACTAAATAACCTCAGAGATCTCCTGTGTGCAAGCATTATTGTTTGGTGCAAACCTATCAGAGAAAAAAACCTAAGGTTAACAAACATATAGAAACACATAAATTTAATATTAACAAACTTAAGATTAAAAAATAGTATGTACTCACGCCTATATGCCATCAGGCCAAATCCTCAGCCGGATGACGGGCGGGGGTGGAGGGGCATCCTGTTGGGGGCACTGGAGGAATCATCCACCGCGGGCTTTGTTGCTGGATCTGTAGGGGTCGTAGCAGAAGGATACACGTAGTTCGAGTTTGAGACTATGATGAACTGCTGGTCTACTGGACCCACCTGTGACGTCACAGGGGTCAACAGGGTAGTCGGAGTAGAGGGTGATGAATGAACAGTCCCTGAAAATTCGGTGAAAACCTTCCCTCTACCACGACTACGAAACCCACTCGATCTATCTCTGCTACCTGTTGTCATGATTGCAAGGAGAATATATTATTAACACTAATCAGCATATATATTACACGAATCATTTAACAAAACTCTCCGAAAAAATTGGAAATAACCTCCCATAAAATTGGATATATATCCACCTTTATTGTTCCTACAAATCCAACTAATTTTAATCCAAAGCATCAGTCAACATTCAATTAATTTCATAAGAATTAAACTCAACTAAACAAGGAGCCTTCATGATTCAAATCCAAAGTAATAAGATGTGACGGGTATAAATCCAATGCAAAAGAAATATGCAAAACTTTAAGTATGAAATAGATTTTGAACTATTTATTCTTAATTAGACTCAAGTTAACATAATCAAGCACAATAAGATGTGACATGAATAAATCCAATGCAAAAGCAATATGCAAAACTTTAAGTATGAATTTGATTGAGTGAATAGAATTGTGCCATGGACTAATGCAACTTAGCAATTCAATCTACAGAGATGTGCCTAACAAGTTATTATTTAAATTTGTAATGACCTATAAAATACAATTGAATTGGTATACAATTAGACTTGTGCTAGATGAAAGTTCAACTATTTATTTTTAATGGCCAACTAGAAATTATAGTTAAAAAAAGTTTTATTTTAATTTCATAATTTTTTAGATTAAATAACAAAAACAATTTATCAAAAACACACACAGAGCAAATAATGAACATACTAGTATTATAACCAAATTCGCATGTTTATATCTCGGATCTTATACTAATTTTTTCTTAATATAAAATAAGTTTTTTTTCTGTTATCATTTAAATCTCTCTCATGTTAACTAAAACATAACAATTATTAACTTATATTTTATTGTTGTCATTCAAATTCTCTCATGTAGATATATTTTTATGATATTATTCAGTCATTCATAGAACTAAAATTATTGGAAGATTCAAGATATGAAATTACATAAAAGCATAACTAAATAGCAAACACACAAAAATTAACAAACTTTTCATTCAATCAAAATTAGTAAACACAAACAAAATCAGTCATCAGCAGCATAACTAAATCAATAATTAGCAAATTTTCTATTCAACAAATTTAAGTTTTTCATTTAAGGGGTAAGTACGATTTTGGTCCCTTAAGTTTAGTGCCAGAATCGAATTCGTCCCTCTTGTTATTTTGCCATTAAAATCGTCCTTAATGTTTTTTTTCGTATTAAAATCGTCCTTTTTATTTTTTTGGACAAAAATACCCTCACCACTACCAACATAATTACTTCCTCCACTTAATAAAAAGGACGATTTTAATACGAAAAAAAAATTAAGGACGATTTTAATGACAAAATAACAAGAGGGACGAATTCGATTCTGGCACTAAACTTAAGGGACCAAAATCGTACTTACCCCTTCATTTAACAAATTGACAAATTCAAGTCTCATCATAAATTGATAACCATGCAATTAGTCAATTACATTACATACATAGCATCATAAGAGATCAGAGCTCACAAACAAACACAAAATTAGCTAATTATTTTTAGCTAAATCATTTTGAATACGTTACAAACTAAATTAACCAAATCACATTTTTTTTATGAAAAATAGGTTAAAAACAAAAAAGATTTAGCAAGAAAAATCAACTAATCTGGACCTGGCAGACGACGAAGAAGCTGGACCTGGTGGCAGATGACGAAGCGTGCTGGACCAAGGAAAGAAGTCGGCGATGCGAAGAACAGTGAGACGTTGGTGGCTGCAATGGAGACATCATGGAAAAGGTTCAATGCAAGGAGAGGAGGGAGGCGGCGACAGGAGGGGCAGGCGGCGGTGGGGTTGACGCTACAGTGGGGAGAGGAGGTGGCTAAAGAGAGAAAAGGGGAAGAGAGGTTAGAGAAAGACAGTAGATTTCGAATTGAAGGGGGAGAAGGTTCGCGCTTTAAAATTTAGGGCTCATTACCGTCAGATTTACCGACGGATAAATCCAACGGTAACTTGTTGCGAGTCACCAAAATGCAGCATTTCACTAAAATGGGTTTACCGACAGATTATTCCGACAGTAAATCCCACGCTAAATTTCACGCATATTTTCCCCTTTTTTCTCCAAGTATTACCAGCAAATTTACTGTCAGAAATAGAAATCCGTTAGTAACGATTTGACCAAACGAATTCCAACACTAATGTGTGATGCTAAACTCGACCGTATTCAACCTTTTTTTTGTAGTGATCACCATCACTACTACCACCACCTCCTCCTCTTTTTTCTCTTTTATTTTTATTTATATTTTTTCTCTTTTTTTGTTCATCCTCCATCATCAAACTTGTTACTGAGGTGTGGTCCACTAGCTATATATGAGAACAAATGGAGAAAAAATGGAACATGCTTTCGATCAACCTATATATATTAAACTTGTCAGTAATAGATTATTGAAAATATTATAGCTTTTGAGCGAGGAATTATTATTAGTACAAATTGCTGAATTTATTTGATGCAAGCTTGGCATAGAAAAGATGTTTGTATGTGTATAATGAAATAGGCATACTTTATTTGTTGGATTTTTCTCCTTAAAATTCTCATGCATGTGCTTTTGTTATTGATTGATTTATGTCTATACTATTTTGGTGTTATCATTTAAAATTTTAGTATTATTTTAATTTAAATTTAATGTAATTTTTGTCATAAATTTAAATTTGAAGTCTCTATATAATTGTAGTGTTTTTTATGTGATTTAAGTCATATTGATGAATTTTTTAGTGTCATTATTTCCAAATTTTAGTATTATTATGAGTTAGATTTAGTGTGATTTATATTTCTGTGCTTATTTTGAGTTTAATTTTTTTGGTGTACCATTTACAAATTTCAATGTTATTTTGATTTAGATTCAGTGTGATTCTTATTATAGATTTGGATTTGAAGTCTCTATATAGTTATATTGTTTCTTATGTGATTTAAGCCATGTTGATAAATTTTCTTGTGTCATTATTTCTAAATTTTGGTGCTATTATTAGTTAGATTCAGTTTGATTCATATTTCTATACTTGTTTTGAGTTCAGTTTTTCTGGTGTCACTATTTATAAATTTTGGTTTTATTTTGATTTAGATTCAGTATGATTCTTGTCATAGGCTTAGATTTGGAGTATTTATGTAGTTGTACTGTTTCTTATGTGATTTAAACCATGTTGATATGAATCTATATTCATTCAACTAAATAACATTGTAATATAAGAAGCAATACTCCTAAAAGAAGAAGTAAGAGCAACAAAAAAAAAAAAAGAAGAAAAATAATAAAAAGAAAAAAATTGCAATGTTAAGGAAGGCATTTATGTATTCTTGTAGTAAAATTTCGGTGTCAAAATTAAGAAGTTTTTGGGTTATAGAAATTTTGGTGTTATTTTGCTAATAAATTCTGCACAATTCAAAATTCATCATTCTCCTCCTTTTCTTCTTCGTTATCATCGTCTTTTTCTTCTTTTCTTGTTTCACATTCTCATAATTCTTCTTGTTTTACTCTCTTAACAAGAATAAAAATAAGAAAAAGAAAAAAAATCAAATAAAGAAGACAAATAAATACATAATACTGCAAAAATTACCAGAAAGAGAAAAAAAAACGCATGCAAAGCAATAAAAGACTAATAGTGATGAGGAAACACACGAAGAAGAAGAAGAAGAAGAATGAACGCAGAGAAGAAGAAGCGCATGATGCCGCTGGGAGTTGGAGTGTGTCTATACGCTCTCACTAATGAAACTGATTTTTGTTAGGTTTGAATCAACTTGATTGGAGTTGGTTATCAAAAAAACTTAGATGTGTAACGAGACCGTATTTAATCCCAAAAAGAAAACATGCATAACTCTAAACTTACAAAGAAATGTTAGAAGAGATATATACTATGTAATTAAATTGAGTTAGTCGAGTGATCAATTTACTGATCTGCATAAATAAATATCAAAGGTTGAATCTTATTTTATTTATACAATAATCTATTAACTTCTTTAAGTGAAGTTCAAATTCACAACAGATTAATATTTATCTTATTGAATTAAATATTATCATGACAACAAAACTAAAAAGAAAAATACACTGTATGAGGTTATAATCTAAACCTACAAACAAATAATTTTTAATTAGCAAAAGGATTGTAGCTAAACAACATTTGAAATATAGAAGAAATACTAGTGAATCTAAAAAGTTTTGAGTTTTTAAATTTTAAAAGTAAAAAATTGACTGTGGACTAATTTTGGCCTAATTTAGAGACAGAATCACACAACCACCATCACATCGATAAATGAGTATTAAACTTGCAAACTTTTGTGAAAAGATTTTTTTTTTTGTTATTATTTAATTTTAGACGATTGACTAAGCACCGTTAGGAAAATTCTACTGTGCTGAACCAAAGATCCTTCAGCACCCGCGGATGTTATGTGTCTTGGCCATAGTTAGAACGCGTGTACAGAGAAAAGTAATGTCGTTCTTAATATAGCGGATGGTGATCTTAAGAAAAGTCACGGTGGGCCCCGCCGTTGACAGGGTTTGTGACAGTTATCCGTGCTTAGCAGAAGATTTATTGATGATAATGAATGTAGTTAACAATAATATAATTGGGGTAATTAATTTTTTTTTTATTAAATGGGCGGGCCGTTAAATAATTACCTAGATGGGCCTTGGATATTGAACATGTAGATGTGTTGGTCTGGAGGAAAAAGATCCAATGGTGTGAAGGGAAAAAAAGGATTGGGCATATGGGTAAACGTAATGCATGCCTAATTAACTTTTATGTTTGAGTCCAGTGTTAGAAATAGTCTGATTTTCTGTATGTCATATTTTTTATGTTTTAAAATGTCTTAATCGGTGCAAGGGGTTGTTTTTTGCATTTTAACTTTATTTTTAACAAAAGATAAAGTAATCTTACAATTAGTTAGTTGATTGTGTGTTTTAATTAAGAAGGGTTAAAAAAAATGTTAGATATAAACAGTATCCTAAAATTCAAATAGTCGAATGAGTTTTAAAATAATGAATCATCGAAAAAGTCGTTTCCAATATTATACATGATTAAGAAAAATGCAATTTAGTATTTGTGGATATCTATAAACAATAATATTAAAATAATTATTTAATATCTTAATAATATATTAAGGGGGAGAATAAAATTATGAATAATTTTTGTAATCATATTATATCAATTGGAATTTTCATACATTAGATTAATCATTTGAGATTTATTTGATATATGTTATAATAATATATGTAATTAAACTAAATTGTTTATGTATTTTAAAAATTCACATTATATTGCATAGGGCAAATCACAAGTGACGGAGGGTGTGGGTGAAGTGACGGGTTGGGTCCTCTTTTTTTTTTTGGTATAATATTTTCTCAAGCCTATTCAAATTTTTTAACCAAACTGAGACCCGAGCGTTAAAAACCAAAAACCAATTACATTACATTATATTTAATCTATAATTAATTAGCTTATTGTTATTTCTAATATGTTTGATTAGATACCTCGATTTTTGCACCCCTATTGAATTGTAAGACCTTCTACTGCCTTCGACTGCAACACATGCAGAAGCAGTAAATGTTTCAACGAGACACGTGTTCTCACCACATTGAAACAAACAAGAGCAATACCTGCTGAAGAATCTTTCTTTCAACATAGTAGCATCTCCCATTTAGCAACATGCAAATAGTATGCTCCTAACTGCTTCCAGCTTAATTCCTAGATTCCATGTAGGTGTTGAATTTAATATTTTTTAAAGATGATGCTGCCACTTCGTAACTCTATCTACTCGTAGTGACAAGGAAAATACTATTCTACAATTTAGCAAGTAAGATAAGATAAGATAAACAAAATTTGTGTTAGATTTTGTTAGATCTATATTAAAAAGTTAAAATATTAAATAAAAGATAATT
>NC_029785.2:4729985-4733950 GCF_000816755.2 Arachis ipaensis
AATTTAAAAAATAAAAATATTTGATTAACAAAAAATTTTTAAAATTAGCTTGATTTTATTTTATTTAATATTTATTAACCTAAATTAAATTTTTGGTTAATTAAAGATAAATGTGATTTTTGGATTAACCATAACTATGTACAATCTTAATTTTATAATTATCATATCAGTCAGGTAGTTGGAGAATAATATTTGTGTGGGAGTTCAATATTCTAGAATACACATCTTGTCTAATATGCTCACAGGTAGCACGTGATGAATTCGTTAACCATCAAGAGAATTAGATAGAAGTGTGAATCTTTTCCTCATAACATGTATATATAGTGATCAAGTTTTAACCATCACACTACAAAAAATTTAGTAAAAAAAGTTTTTTTTTTTGTATTTATGACAGTTTAAATCGCTATTATTACGAAGAATGGCAATTTCAGAAAGCAACATAATTGTGGGCGTCATTCTAATTATTACCACGATTTTAAAAAAATTGTCATAATTTTCTAAATTAAAATGTCTGTTTTAGATAACTTAAAATGACGGTTCAAATTATCATTAATCACATCCCTCAATTCAAGATTCTTTCTCTCTTTTTACTTTATCTTACTTCTTCTACCAATTCTTATTTATAATTGTGTTTAATAGAAGTGTTTTTGTGGATGTGTCTAATAAAAATATCTTTTTTATGGCTATTTTTAATAGAAGTGTCTTTATAGATATATTTTTTAGATCCTCTTCACACTCAACATTTAATATTAAGGTGATCAGTCTTAAACCAAAAAAAGGTTATCTAAAATTAGGAATTGTCTAACTAATTGTCCCACAGCCTTCACTAACCTAGCCTCCACGCGATTCCATCGCCGTCACCTACGAACCTCCTCAAATCGGTAAAATACAAGTAATGCAGACAAGTAAAAACACAAGAAGAGTTCATACACAACAAGTAATTCATTTAGCAATTAGACATGTTATTCAATTAGGCATAATGCAATTAATCAAAGCAAACAATCACATAGTAAATACATATGATGAATATTTGTCCTATTGATTATGATATCACGTGTTGATTCAATTGTCAACCCAACGCATCCTTGCCTTGCTGCCACGGTCCTCGAATATAGTGCCCACTCACTTTGTGTATAGTGCCGACTCACTTTGTGGGTTCCTTGAGATATAGTATCCTGCTCACTTTCAACTCTAAAATAGAGTGTTCACCTCACTCTTATGCGCACCATGAAATATAATGTCTGACTCACTCTTTCAAGTTATCACCGAAAAGGTGTCAAATTGACCGGCCTCGGAAAAGCCGGCCAAAAAATTGTCAGAAAAATCAATCTCTGGAAGAGACTAGTCAAGCTATGTGGAATGGAGCCTTAGAGCATATTGTGGGAGAGATCAAGAATGTTGAGGTTCTTTATGCTGCCAAGCTCTTAAGGAATGCTACCAGAAATGTTATTATGCCCCCAAATTGAGAATGTAGAGATAGTACATTACACCAATCTCCTTTGGAATAGTACTAGACAACATATTCGGGGAAATGTCCAAGAAGATCATGGAACTATTATGGTTAAACGTTGGTTGAAGCTTACACTTTCTCATTTTTTTTCTTTTTCTTTGCATGATTTGATTGATTTGCTTCTTTAAGGTTTTCACAATTTTAGAAAAACTTCACCAAATATTCCATATAAAAATTTCAATTAAATAAATTTAAATGTATTTAAACAAAAATAATCATGCTAACTTTATAATACTTATATGTTCATGTTAACTTCTTCTTTAGTTATCTTGTTTGTTTATGATCATAATACTTAATTGCGTTGACTTATAAATTTCAAGATGATAATTATAAATACAAAGTGTATATAGCTGTTTCTTCTTTATTATTCAGCAGGTAAAACTAAGATCTTGTTGGCAAAATATATATTCCCTCTCAAAATAAAAGTTTATAATTCATTTTTTTTTGTAAAAATGAATTTTTTATTCAATAATTTCCTCCTGTTTTGATGTATTTGTGATCATATAATTTAATGTTATCCCTTACACAAGTACAGACAAACCAGGATAATTCATAATGACAGATAAAATAATGAAAGACAAATTCAAACCCTTTCAAAATAAAAAAGGCAATCACCATAAATATAGAAAATGACAAATTGAATATACCAGCTCTAAAAAGGGCTCAAAACCTAACACAAGTAATGACCCAGTCTTTCCCTCTCTCTACTGGTTCTTCTTATTAGTCACCCACACTCCAGAAAATTTAAGATATTGAGACATTTGAGCTTGAAGTGCGATAAGTCTACCTTCCATTGAATTTCAATTTTTTAACTAAAAGATAGAAGATAGAAGACCGTAATAAACTAGTAGCAATATCTATGAAGAGTAAGATAATATATAAACTGATATTGTATTTGAGTGGTTTTTTTTATCTTTTATCTTGTTATAATGGTAAGAAATCTTGTTATAATGGTAAGAAAATTAATTATTTTAATTCCATAACAAAATTGACAATTTATTATCTTAATCCACGTAAGAATCACAGGATTTTTCTCAATCAAATGAATCACCAATAAACAAGATTATCTTAATTCATTATCCTATATACATGTCACTTCCACAATTAACAAAATTTGTGTAGCTGCAAAACGAATAAATCCTGGTATGAATTCACATACAGCAGTTATAGAAATTAATAAAAATAAATAAGTCATGGTAAATACAAAATATAGACCTAAAAGAATTGAAAAGTTAAGAAAGGCCTTGCTATCGACAAAAATGAAGAGAAACTTGCATTTTTGTAGCTCAATGAAAGAGAACATCGTTGCACGGAAATCGTGGCGAGAGAGATTGTCACTAGAGGAGATAAGAAGGAGAGCGTTTCGGTTCACAACATAGAATGTCGAGGAAGAAAATATTCTAGTCGGAGGACAATGCCACTCTCTTTTCTCTCTGGAGTGACAGCGTCATTTTTGTCTCGTCCTTCCTCTAACATAGTGGCAGTGTCGCGTTCGAAGTGCAATTTTAGGGTTGAATCAAATAGAGTTTTTGGTTTTTTTATTTTTTTTTAATAATGGCATAGATAATAGCGGTTTCAAACTACCAGAATCTACCAAAATCGCCATTTTATGCAAATTAATTACAGTAATAACATAAAACGAAATAATACTCGAATATTACCGCAGTTCTTTTAAATCGCCGTAATATAATATCATTATCTTATTTTATTTTATCTTATTATGTACATTAATCTTATTATTCTATCTTATTTTATTTTAATGTGTTATTTTTGAAGAGATTAAATAAAATATTTGTTCTAAAATATCAAACTCTCACACAAATATTATTTTCCAACCACTTGGTTCATACGATCATAATTTATAAAATAGTGATTTTGGGTACCCACAATGAAAAATCACAATTCACTTGTGTCCCATGCGAAATGAAAGCGGATTTTCTCCTATTTCCTATTCACTTTCACTTTAATCACATGCCACTAAACCCTCGTGCAATACGCACATTAATAACTTATGTACTGTATGAAGGCGTTATCTAGAGCATCGAAGCGGTATTTGTTAAAGTCGAATTCTGAGCCATTTTAATTTTATGTTTTCTCACATGTTCAATTGGAACATCATTACTAAAAAAATTTTCATACCATTGTCATATATATTTTTGGTGGAACTTGCTTTTTAACCTCAAAGTACCACTCATAAACTCTTCATCAATAGATAACCTTAATTGCATTAGAATGTCCTCTAGAATAACGGTACACTCACCCCCATGAAAATGAAAAGAATACATTTTTGGAGCTATCTGCCACATAATTTCCATGCTAGGATCAAGCGGATCTGATAACATACAAAGTTACAAACTTAAAAAACGTGATGGCTGAAAAATCAAATGATAATTTTTTTTTTCAAAAGCATATTAACAAGATTAAATAATAATAATAATAATAAGTGAATAAAATA
>NC_029785.2:4734333-4739245 GCF_000816755.2 Arachis ipaensis
AGTATTTAAATATAAAAAAAAATCTAATAGTAAAAGTAAAATCATAAATAACTTATACTTTTTTTACGAACAATTATAATAAAACTAATAACAAATGCAATAATGAAAAGCAGAAAGAACAACAATATTAAGACATAACTATAAAAAATATACATAATAAAATAATTAATAACAATTTTAATTATTGATACATACAAAAACTAACCTTCTCAAATAAATATGCAGAAATATAAAACTGATTCAACTAATTAAAGATTTTCTTCAGCATTATTAATCTCACTCATTTTAATAAAAAAAAAATTTACCCACAATGTTATTACATTTTTTTCTCTTTCTCTCCCACGGTATCATCATCAATTTTGTGTGAGAAATGAAAAAATTGGTCCTCTTAAAATCTTTTTATATTATATTAATGCTGCTTCCTCCAACCCTCGTCACCTTCATCAACCGGTGCATGTTTGTACAGGAATTGCAAACAGTGGAAATTGCAGCTTTGACCGCTGCGTATCCATTTCGCGCGGGTGGCAACAACTAAATAGCTATTTCATGGCAGCCGTCATTAGATTGGGCCGATTCGCGGTGACCCCACAGAGGTACTCCATCTCACTAGTACCGCAAGTGAGTGGCTCCAATTCGCGTGCGCTTGTCAGCTGATTGGACACGCTGGTTCTAATTCGCAGACGCTAGGGCAAGCTTCACCACATCGGCTTCCATTTTACGGTCCGTCTGAGAAGAATTGATGACGAATCTCATTTCGCAAGCGGCTCTGATGAATTAGCCATATTCATTTTCATCCACCTTTTTATTTATATGCGTTTTTGTAGATTTTTATTTTTAATATTGGGTCCAAATTAGTGTAATCCACCAAAATGTCTAAAAAATTGTGTTTAACAACGGGTGTGGGATTTCTTATGGTTATAAGAAAACGTTACTACTATTTTCTCATCGACGTCACTATCATCTTCAACAAAACGTCGTCGATATTTTGCACAAAACGTCGTAAACTTGGCTAATCTCAAAGAGAGTAAGGAAATATATTGTCCAGTGATAATATTTTTTGCAGCAAAAGTAAATTGACTTGAAATTGTTATCGGTCTTCCAGACAAGTTCACATAATGCTTCTTGCTTTCTTCGTCAAAAGCAGTGACATGTTTGAGTGCTTTCATAAAGTGCATGGTCCACTACATACAATAGCCAATAGAGTGATATTTCCTTCAATTATTAAGTAGATATTTTCGATTGTGGCCTTCTTTGTTCTGTTATGGTTTGAATTTTTCCCATATTTTTCAGTATGTCCAAGAATTTCCAAAACACGTAACAAAATTTTTAACAACTTCACCCGCCAATAATTATGACCAACTTAATCTTAGTTAATTGTATTATGCCTCGTCCAAGTGTTTCCTACCAACCAAGCAACCTAAGCAGAATGGTATCCATAACTGGTGACTTCTTCTCCAACCCTGCTTGAGAAACACATTCAAGATGTAGAAAAATCCAATCAAATGAAAAACCAAATTCCAATCGTGTATTACCAATTTCTACTTTTATTTCCACTGTTTTTTTTTATTTCGTGGGAAAACAATAGAAAAAAAAATTGTTTAGAATATGTGAAAAAGTTTCAGATTATCCTAATCATATATAAAAATAAGGCACAATAGCTTTTATTATTGTTGAGTTTGGAAAATTTGTATTAAATTTGATGGTCAAACATTATTAAACATTGATTAAAAAATTATTAAATTATTTGTCTCCAATTGTTTGTTCGATGTTTTTGTTATTGTGCAGGAAAAATTAATTTTCTAATGGGCCAGAAAATGGAAGCCCGTTTTCCAAGCAAGTGAAAGCTTATCACATATTTAATTCAAGTGGTTGGAAGAAAAACCAAACTGGCCCAAAATCGTCCAGGCCCATCATAAAATCAAAGAAAGAAGTATTTGACCTAAGTCTTCAAGCATGCTTCAGTTACGTACTTCCATGGACTAATGAATTTTAAATTTTAACTCAATTAAGTTCATGCCTTGGTAACTAAAAAGATAAAATTCAATTGCATGCATAGAGAAGAAAGAAGAAGTTATCAGAAAGCTATGGAAGAAAAAGGCTATCAAGTAAAAAGACTAGTAAAGATCTTTCTTCAAAAGTGAAGATCTGAAGAAACGCAAAGCAAGATTTTTGCTATTGAAGGCATGATTTGAAGAAGGGCTTCAAGATTTTTTGAAACAAAAAATAGAAACAATCACCCTCTATCAGAAAGAAGATCTTAGTTGCAAAAGTTCATTTTCATTTTTGTTCATCAAAGAAAGAAGATAGCCGCTGAGCTACACATAGGTAAAAGCAAAAATGGAAGGAAAGAAGCAGCTTTGGGTCACAGGTTCATCAAGGGTCCAAATTTATTCTTAGGGCCAAAGTCAAGATCAAAGGCTCAGATTGAAGGAGATTGATGAAAAGGATTGAGAGAGGTATATGCATGTTGGTTTTTTATTTTTCCTCTCTCTTCTCTTTGTCCGAACCGAAGCTGTTTTTGGTTGGAGAAGAAGTTGCTTGGTTGAATCGGTTTCAATCTTGGAAGCTTTCCCTTCTATAATAAGGGTGAACGGCCAAGGGTTGAGATCAGGGAGAAAAAGTGTAAAGCACAGAATTCTCATAGCTACTCGAGCTTCCTGAGTTCTTCTCTTTCAATGGTGTTCATTTTGTTTTCTTTTTCTTAGTATTGTTTGTCTGAGTCTCATGGTAAAAGGCAAACATGGTGAGATTTGTAAGAAAAAATCAGTGAGAGGAAAAAGACAGTGATCAATATTAGAGAAAAAGTCATAGGTGTCTCAGTTTCTTTGTACATCTATCTATTGTGTGTCATGATCCTGTGGAGATTCTCTTACAAGTTGGGTTAGCACTATGTGGTTGAAAGCTAGGTTTTGAGTCCTAGTCAAATTCAGATTGGGTGTAGAATCTGGATTTGTCTCTGATAGAAATGGGTAGTTCCTAAGGAGATATTGGTATTTGTAATAGTGAAATTCCATCATTGTTGTGATGGAGATTGGATGTAGGCCACATTGTATCTAGTTCCTAAGGATATATCTGGTGTTAATTCTTCTTCCCTACTCCTTTCTCTGTTTCTGTTTATTAGGAGACAAAAACAAAAATATCTCTTAACTCGGTACGAGACAAAACAAAAGTGTCTCTTAATTCGATACAAGACAAAAAAAACAGAAATATCTCCTGAAATTTCGTTAAAAGCCAGAAATTAATATTCAGCGAAAAGGGGCTAAGATTCAATCCTCCCTTCTCTTAGCCACTGATTACCATCAATTATTTTTTTTATAAGAGAGACAATATCTTATCTTTACATTTTCTTACATTTCATGAGTTTAACTTCATTGTAAAAGGAGATTGTTCTGGTTTTATTTCTTTATATTACACATTCCATATCAATTTACACAAGTGCATACTACTATTAGCCTTTGTTTTCTCCTTTTTCTTCTTTCTTGCCAAAAAAGAAAATGCATAATTATTCCTGTTTCTGTTATCTCTTTCTCACGTTGTGTACTAAAAGTCTAAAATTAACATGAGCAAAGATGCAACTATAAATTTGATAGGAGGTAATTAGAGAAGCATAATAGAAATAAGGCTAGTTGGCTAAGACTTTGTTGTTGTTTTCTTACAGTGATTGAAGAAGTTACGGTATAAGTGTTTTGCAATATGAGGGAAAATGACATAACTCATACCTCCATAAAATCAATGGATGATCTAAGACCTGGAAACAGTATAATTTCTTTTCTAATCTGCATCTGATTTGATCTGCTACAAACTGCTTCTTTGCATCATTCTTCTCTTCCAGTTCCTGAAAAAAAAAAGAAACAATGATATAGTACATATTTTGAGATTTTTGGGATCCTAATTAGCAAGAGAATAAAATGAGGCCATTAAAGAAGATTAGGTGGTTTACAAATTATAGAAGCACATAAGAAAAAGTTTTCAACTATGTTATTAGTGGTACTTACAAACCCACTATTCCATACCTTCCATACGAATTGGCAGAAAAAAAAGGAGCTTTAACATAAACATTATGCATTTAGCAAGAGAGAATACAAAATCAAATAGCAAAGCAAGAAATAAAGACCAATAAAGGCAGAGTTTAAAACATGCAATCAGCCACTATACTTGATAGCACATGTTAGTGTCTTAATTTTTAACATTTTAATCACAATTTTCTTTGAAACAGTATTCAACTGTTTCCATAAAATTTCCAAAGGTGCCTCCGGTAATCTAAATCATCCTTCCATAACTTCAGAATAGTTATGTGAATGGGAAAAATATCAGGTCAAAATTAGCACACTTCCAAAAATGTTTAATGACATACTGTTAAGTAGAATTAATTTAAATATTCATGAAATTAGTAGGACCAAAAGAAAACCATGCTCTAGAAGTTTCACTTCAATTGTATTTCTTTCTTTATTGTCAGTGGAAATTAATAGCACTGAATTAGTACAACTGATATACCCTTTTCAATATAATGTAGTGTTAATAGAAACAATTACAGATTAATACAATCTACAAATAGTTGCCAACAAAAAATTCACAAAGTATCATTTACTAAATATTTCCTACAAAAGAAAAATGATATACCTTCTTGACATATTCAAATACTTGTAGAGCACTTAACAAAATCTCTTGTATCTAAATGTATAAAACAATTGACATGATACCCTTAATATTTTATCTTCAATAAGATTTTCCCACTTCATTCTCTTAACTCTTCCTTTTGCTTTTATGTCGTAGTTTTCAGCACCTGTAACTTCATCATGTAAACAAGATCTTTTCTAACCATTCTTTTTAAATTTAGAAACTAAATGGTTTTTTTATGTTAGAATAACAGAATTTATTATAATCATAACCCAGAGAAAGATTTGCAAGCTTT
>NC_029785.2:4739378-4748522 GCF_000816755.2 Arachis ipaensis
CCACTTTTTTTTTTTTTTTTTTTTTTTTTTTTTTTTTTTTTTTTTTTTTTTTTTTTTTTTTGGGTGTCTCACCACACATTCAGTTGATCAAGTATAATAATTTTAAGGGAAAGTAGGCAATCTTACTTATTTCCAGTGCATAAAAGAAAACAAAGAACAGTGCCAAATAAACCGCAATTAAGCCACTGGAAGATGTAATTCTTCATTCTTGACTTCTTGTTAACCATAAACATCTTTCCATCTTACACCTTTTATTCTTTTTTGAAAAATAACCTCCCAACTAAGGACTTTCCGGCATAGCCATCAAGTCCCTGGTTAAGGACCAGCCTCTATCCCCCTTCGGCATTGCCATCAGAGAATAGGACTGGGGCCAAAAACATCTACTATTTATTGAATACTATCTTCTTCAAGTACAACTAAGTTAGCCCTTTCCATGTTACAACTAATCACACATTACTTACTAACATAAGAACTATGAAGTACTTAAAGGAAAGAGAAGCATACACCACAAACAGTGAGTGAACAATATTTGTAATTCAAACTCAGATCAAATGGAGATCTCAGTGACCATGATATCAAGTTTCTTTACTGATTCATAGCCACTTCTTTCGAAGCAGTCGCAGCGCGACTTCCATTCTCCTCGAGAGTGTCCGTTTGGCATTCTCAAGGATCTTGAACCTCATAAAGAACTTCAAATTGTTGCACCAATTGTGATGCCTATATCAGAGCACTCCCTTCTTTGCTTATCAGCAGCCTCAATCTCAGTTCTGCCTTTGGATAAGCGAATATTGAATTGTTTCCCATATGAGCTGGTATCCTTCAAGGGTATACTGTACACTTTCACCACGGTAGATTTCATCATCTTATCAACAGAACAAAAGAAAAAGCAGTCAATGTTGTAATAAACTTCAATGTATAAGTTGTCAGCAGCAAAAGTTGGGGAAAAAAAAAGAGAAATACATGAAAGAAGTAATGCAATGCAGGTGTTTTACTAGTTCATAACACCACCGAAAAGACCACCCTTACATTTGGCACACAAGAAGTACTCTCTAGCTCCAAACGAAAACTACATGAGAATAGAAACCGTGCATTTAAGGAACGGTGCAATGAATTAACAGCACTAACAGCAATGAGGAGTTAGATTATACCTGCACTTTATCTACATATCAGAGAAACAAAAGCACCATTCATTTTTCAACCATGAACTATGGCAAATTTTGTTTAGATAAATCAACTATCTTGCGTGAACTTTCTTTTGGTAAAAAAGGCTCAAAGAAATAGCACACTTCAACGAAATATAAAAGAATTTAGAGCCAATCATATAAGATTGTAAGTTTTTTCAATTGCCACTAACGTCATTCTCTTATTGAGGAATCCATCAACAATAAACGAAAGAAAAGAGAACAAATATTAAATCAAAATAATATACGATACTTTGCTGCATAGTTGATGGTATGCAACATATGAAGCACGGTAAGATACAGCATTCTTTCTGAGTATTCAAAAGGAATATTAAATCAAGGTTGGAAGAAGAACCTAATTTCAACATGTCCCAACTCCGATGCCTAAGGGTCTGAAGCAAGTACCAAAGCATGTAAGAGTACTGCAATGAGTGAATACTCTTGATGAACAATGTGGAGTAAGAACGTTGTAAAGCAGATGAAGAATGAAAAGCTAGTGAGTGACTTTATATGCAGAGTATAAATGTTAGTGCAGAAAACAAATGTATTTGGGGAAATACAGAATAACGTTGTGAGAGAGAGAAACAGTTACCTGTTGAAGTTGTTGGATTACCAAATCCATCTATCATCAACTCGAATGGCAGGGATGTGGGAGATTTTGGGCCAAAGCTGTGGGTCCTTCATCTCACACCGTTTACCCAGCAAAGGGCTACCAATGATGTAGAGTTGTTTTAGAGAGGCAGGCAGCTTTTCACCCTCCATATTCTCCAACTTGGGACATTCATAAATAGATAATTCATGGAGGGAGGTGAGGTGGGCAAGTCTGTTGCATTCCAACGTCTCCACACTTAAGCCACTCAGTGTGAGAGACTCAAGGGAGGCAGGCAACCAACCTTCCTTTGGGAGACACTTCACACTCTCACATTCACCTTCAATCCAAAGATGAATAAGCCCTTGAAATTGTGAATTCATGAATGCTGCAGTGCTCACTAGTTTCTCGCAGTAGCTGATGAAAAGATATCTGAGGCTATGGTGTGGAACTCCTGGAGCACACAAATTGATCTCTGGGCAACCCACTAATGAGAGACGCTCTAGCTGAGGTGCTGCCATCCATATCGTCGACACGGATTTCATACTCCCACAATACTTGATCCATAAATAACGGAGACATGAAAGAGAGCGTGACACCACAATTGACGCCATCTTTTCACATTTCTCGATTTCAACAGTCACGAGATTCGGAAAGGAATCCAACAAGGAGAAGGACGCAAGTGAATCACAGCTGCTACGTATGTCTAGTTCCTGAAGTGAGTGGTGTTGGCCATCCATTTGGAATTCTAATTCTCTACAACCCTCGATCCTCAACTCTTGTAGTGATGGGGGAATAGCACTCACTGGAAACCATATCTGGGAGGAACAATGTGAGATGCTTAAAGAAGTGAGGCAAGTCAGTTGCGTGTTGGTAATGGCCTCCACCACAGACCCCACTAGATGCTTTCCTGAAATTGAAAGAGTGGTAATCGCAGGAGCCCTTGGAACACAACAACTCAGCTCATCGCACTTCTCAATCTGAAGTGATTGCAAAGATGATAGATGAATGGGCAAATCTCCTCTCAACGACGGACACTTCCTTATCGTAAGCTCCCTAAGTCGAGGAAATGCATTCAACACCATTGAACGCCACTCCTTCCAGCAAGGCATTGACTTAAACAAAAGAGTTTCAAGCTTTTGAAATGGTGGTGTCTCCACACAAGATTTATCGTTCTCGTAAAAGTAAAACTCAGCACCCACAATCCCCACACTTTCAAATTTTGAAATTTGAAGGTGCTTCAAAGAGGGCAATTGTCCAAGTGAAGGAAGCATGCAACAATTCCTGCAACCATACAGTGTTATTGTGGTGATGTTGCGGTAGGAAGAATGTCCCAACCAATCTGGAAAGGTTGTACCCCTGTAACCAGAGATATATAACCCTTTCAAATTAGTATGAGGTCGTAACTTGTCAAGTATATCTCTTTCCATCTGGGAATCAACTGTATCCTCGTCTACTTCATCAAACGACCAACCCAACATCATAGAATCAATGCCATCCTTATCAGCCATTCTTGCCATCAAAGCTTCACCGCCGTTCACCACATTCTCCAATTCGACAATGGAAATGGATTGCTGTAGATTTGCAAGTGCTCCCAATTCTGTGACCTTGTTCTCGTCACACTTCCCAACAACATAGTGGCTTAAAAACTGCAAATTTTTCAACTTGCTCATGCCTTTTGGCATCTCATGCAACTGAGTCCCTCCAATATCAAGATGGCGCAAATTTACAAGGTCTTTCATGCCAACTGGTAGCAATTTCAGATTTCTACACCGATACAACTTCAAGGTCTGCAAATTGTAGAGGTTACCCAATGACTCCGGCAATGTCACAATGTCGGTCTCGGACAGATCCAAGTAACGCAAATGAATCAACTCACCTATTGAATCAGGTACTGACTCTAGAGGAAAGCTTTTGAACGACAAGGCTCTCAAGTACTTCAAATGCGACAACAAGATACAAGGTGCGTTTTCCATGTTAAATGGGATCCACTCGTTCAAATTGATTGCAAGAAATGTCCTTGTATGTTTTATTCTGTCACAAACTCCCATCAGTTTTGAGATTGGATAATTGCCCTTAGCATTATGGGACAAATGACGAGTTTTAACATCAACCTCAACTGCATTCTCAAGCCCTTCCGCCCTAAAATAGAATTCTCCAGCAAACATCATTGCCAAATCATGCACGAGATCATGCATCACAAATTTATTTTTCTTATTACTATGAGGTTGCAAAAATGATCTCGCAACTAATTCGTCGAAATATTCATCACCAACTTCTTCTAAAGTGTTTTTCCCAACTGGTTGTAAAAAATTCTCAGCCATCCATAACAAGATGAGCTCATCTTTATCAAATTCATAATCTTTTGGATACAACGAGCAATAAACAAAGCACTCTTTCAAACATGAAGGAAGAAAGTAATAACTTATTCTTAAAGCCGGAACAACTTTTATCTTGTCATTGGAGAATTTCCATACCTCACTCTTCAATATATGATTCCAATACTCAACATCAGAATTTCCACGCAATAAGCCTCCGAGGGCTTGAGCTGCCAAGGGCAATCCATCACACTTCCTTACAATAGCTTTGCCGACTTCTTTCAGAGTTGAATTTTCCATAGACTCAGTTGAAAGACGTGCATGTTTTGAAAACACTAACCAACAATCTTCATCAGACAATAAACCTAGTTCATGAGGTGAAACAGTTTGCACCATAGAAGCCACCTTTTTACTTCTAGTGGTTATGAGAATTTTACTCCCCTTAATCCCATTCTTAAAAGGTTTTAGAAGCCTATTCCAATCTTCATAATCCTCATTCCATGCGTCATCTAAGACAACAAAGAATTTTTGTCTTGACAATCTTTCCTTTAAATCACGTTGAAGTAAATTCAAATCTTTCAAGTTACAGGAACTCGAAGTTATTGCCTCAATTATAGTCTTGGTAACCTTGATAACATCAAACTCTTCAGACACACAAACCCAACCTCGAAAATCAAAATTCTCCTTCACTTTTTCGTCATTGTAAACCAATTGGGCCAAAGTAGTCTTTCCTATTCCTCCCATGCCCACAATGGGAATCACAGATATATCACCATCCCCAGTGTCATCATCATCCAACAACAACTTCACTATGGCCTCCTTGTCTTTTTCCCTGCCATATATACTGGATCTTTCAACTAGAGATGTAGTGATCCTCCATGACATGTTCTCCTTAGGAATCTCTCTAAGACCAAGAGTGTCTTTTTGCTTCACAATAGACTCTATCCTCTCAATTATTTCTTCCATCCTGTTTGCTATCTCCCTATCTTGCAAATTGAGATAACGAGAGAAGAAGGTACCTGGATCCTTCTGAGTGGCGGCTTTGGTGAAGACTTCATCCAGCAAGTCATCAGCAACATACATAGCATCTTTGAGACTACCGAGCCAGTCCTTGACAGCTCTCTCCTTGATTTGCTTCTGCTCAGCATCAATGAGAAAGGCTTGAACAGAATAAAGAGTAGTCTTCAACCTTTCAAGCAGCTTCTGGGTAAGCTTCTTCCCTTTGATCCAGTTGGCAACTTCAGGCGAGGACATCCTGTCAAAAACAACATTAAAAATGGAAGACAGAACAGCTCCACCTACAAGTGCTGCAGCCATGTCTCTCAAGATCAAGTGATATCAGAGGGAAATGAGGAAGGGAAAAGGAAATGGATGTAGTTTGCAGTAAACTCAGTTAATCTCAAAAATAGTAAAGAAATAGATGCAGCAGGTGAAGTATATTATGCTCTGCTGATATTAACTTAAAGATGATTGGTCTTCAAGGCAAGTGGTACTAAAATTATTCATGGAAATACCCACTAGTTGGACAAAAGATGCCACTGATGATTTGTTTAATATAAGAGCTTGACTTCACCTACTCCAAAGAAACAATTTTATTTTAAGAGGGTTTTTCCTTGGGATGCTTTCTTCCTCAAAAGCTGTTGGATGGTTCCTAAGAGGATATTTTAATATTATGCTCTGCAATACGATGATGGATTCCTTCTGATCTTGTCCATTTTTTTTAATGCTCCCTACAACAGCTCTTTAAGTGCAAAATGTTTATGTTTATCAATGCTAAGTATCATCAATATCAATATCCACTTCTACATTTATTTATTTCTCACCTACCATTCACAGTTCTATATACCAAAAACAACTGTTATATACATAATGTTCTGTCTTACATGTGTGATTTTCCTTTTGGTATAAAAAATAATAAACAATGAAGTAAAAAAATATGTATCTTTTATACCATTAAAAAATAGTACAATGCAAATTTTTTTTTTTTTAAATCACTATTCTCATTTTACTAGACAAATTATAGTGTTAATTCATGTCACATGCATATGCTCCCTTTTTAATTATAGTTTCAACATAAATCTGTTTTTTAAATAAGACGTTCCATTTCTATTTTGTTAATTATATGTATAAAGATAAAACACAAAAACAATTTATTTACAATGTTGCACTCTTTCTGCACAGAATTTTGTTGTTGCCTGCCTTGGTTTAGATTATCTTATTGTGTGTCTGAACCAACAATCTTCAAAATATACTGAAAGCTGATTAATCTTTGTTAAGTTGGATTAATCCACTGTAGAGAATTTCCAACATATTTTATTTTTTATTTTTCTTTTTTGGGATTAATTGAAAATAACAAGAACTGAACTACTTTTACAAATCTCTTCATATAACATTGATCATTTACAGTTTACCCTTCACAGCAAATCCCTCCATCCCCAATATAATACAACAACAAATATACACTTTTTTATTTTCTTGTTCTTCAGTGGAGCAATCCTATAATGAAAATTAAGCTGATACAAAAGTGATCAGAATCTGAGATGTTAACTATATTATGCCTCATGCAAGTATTCTTAACCAACCAAGCAACCTAAGAAGCATGGTATCCATAACTGGTGACCTTTTTCTCCAACTAACCCTGCTTGAAAAACAGATTCAAGATGGAGGTAGGAAAATCCAAGCAAAACAAGAACAAAACTCCAATAGTCTGTTTTCTTGCTGTTTCCATTTTCTACTTTTATTTTCAGTGTTCTGCGTTTCTAGGATTCTGTGGGGAAAAAAATAGAAGATTAAAATAAAAAACAAAGTCTTTAGAATATATGAAAATGTTTTATATTATCCTAATTGTACCTGAAAATAAGACAGTATCTTATATGATCTCTTAGGAGTAAGTTTACATTTTCTTATATTTCAGGAGTTTATATTTTTGTATGACAACAATTCATATCAATTTACACAACTTCATATTACTATCAGCCTGTGTTCTCTCAAACACATAATATCAAAAACGCTAAACTATATATCTTGATTCCATTATCTACTTTAGTATTGTGTACTAAAAGTCTTTGAGAAAAGATGCAGGTTACATAAGAGAGTGTTTTCTCCATATAAACAGATAAGACAAAGATTAATACATAATAGCACCCATGCTTCTGTCTGCAATTACTTTTACCCACCAATAATGATGCCATTTATTCATCTCCCATTTTTTTTTCTTTTTTTATTTTTAAAAACAGTGAGCGCAAGTTTAATTGCTTGAAGTTTATACTAAACTTGATGTTAGAGAAAAGAGATATATCTGTGTTAGTAATAAGTTGAGACAGTTAATGGTTTGCTGCAATTTATGTTATTCGATACCAGTAAATTGACAGCAAAATGTATATGCATTTTTTTTATCATTAGAAAAACTTTCACTCTTCATTCTTTCAATTTCCTCAATCTTCAGATTATTTGGTTGCTACTTGCTAATTTATCACAAAAGTTACTTTTTATTAAACTTAACCCTTTTTTAATAGTGGAGAACAAACACCATGACAAGAAGGCTAAGCTAGGACAAAAGCTATGGAACTTTAAACAAGTGTAGATTGCTATTGTTATCTTTTCTCTCCAAAAAAGTTGACTTCACACTTGACAAAGTAAAAGAAAGAATAACTTCAACACTTTAATCTTCATCAAGTAAATAAGATATTTTCATACCATTTATTAAACTAAGAAATTATGGTTTAAAAGTCAGAAAAATTAAAACATAATATAACTATACCCAAAAAGATGGCAAATTTTTGCCACACATTCAGGTGATCAAGTATAATCATTTTAAGCCAAAAAAAAAAAATCTTTACTACTTCCTACTAGTGATCAAGTGCATAAAAGAGAACAAAGAGAAACATGGTTGTATACAACACCGAATATGCCGCAATTAATAAATAGAATCTAAACCACTTTTAGAAACCAAAAAACATTACTTGCATAGTGTCTAGTGATGGTTGTGTCACAAGAACATCTCCAGTATGACAACATCTTTCCATCTTACACTTAATCACACATTACTTACTGACATTCTGACATATGAACTTCTAAAAGGAAAGGAAATCGTCGAGCACAAATAGTGAGTGAAGAACATTTGTAATTCAAACTCAGAACAAATGGGGATCTCAGTGACCAACTGATCATGATATCAATTATCAGGTTCCTATATTGAGTTTCCCATATGAGCTGTATCCTTCAAGGCTATACCATACACTTGCGCCATGGTAGATTTTATCATCTTATCAACAGAACAAGTTGTCAGCAGCAAAAGTTACTTGGAAAAAGATACAAGAAAGAAATGATGCAATGCGAGTGCTTACTAGTTCAATGATTATACATCCTTGCATGCAGCGAAAGCAAGTCCTTGACTACAGAAGTTCTCTTTGTCTGCACAGGAAAACTATATGAGAATGTAAACCATGCATGTAAGGAATGATATGACACATTGACAGCACTAACAGCAGTAAGGAGTTAGAATATACCTTTACTTTGATCCTCTATGAAATGTTCCCTTTGTCGATACTGGATAAGTTCAGCTGTAGAATCAGCTTTTCAAATTCGAGTTACTCTACATAACTGTAAGGATACTCAGATGAAGTCGAAGAGTATTATGAAGGCTACAAGGAATAGACAATTTTTTTCTCAGGCATTTTTTTTTTTTGGTCAGATTTTCTCAGGCATTAACTAAAATTTTTGCTATCGAATTTCAGGCCGGACTGCCCTTCTTTATAGCTGTCTTCTAGGGATTCTTCCCTGTTTAATTGATTTTGGGTACATTAATATGATGACAAACATTTATTATATTGGGTTAAAAGACTAAATGTGGTTTAATGTGTATGTAAGAATTACAGGCCCAATACTTCATCTCTCAGCCCACATCATGAATAATCAGAAAACATGGATTAAACGCACTAAATATATGTACAATAATAATAATAATAATAATAATAATAATAATAATAATAATAATAATAATAATAATAATAATAATAATAATAATAATAATAATAATAATAATAATAATAATAAT
>NC_029785.2:4748640-4769496 GCF_000816755.2 Arachis ipaensis
ATTTTTTGGACTGGAATTTTCTGCCAGTTTTTGTCCGATTTATTTTGACAAAGAGATTGTAATTCTAGTTGCGATGTACATTTTGATATCTTGTCTTCTGATCTACTTGTAGCTGTTAAATTAGGGTTACAATTTATAATGCCCTCTTTTACTCATCTATCTATCTATTCTATTATATAAAAATTAAATTTCTGCATTTAATGATAAAGTTGACATGACATGCTTTTAAGTGTGTTTCTCAATTTATTTTTTTAATTCTTTGAATACAATTCATTACGATAAATTAATTATATCAACTAATTAATTTGATTAGATATTTAAATATCACACAATTTATTATAATGTATATCAATCAATTAACTGTAATTGAGTCCCGCTAGGAAGACAATGAAATATCTATACAATATGTACAATAGGCTGTTTATTTGGCCCAATATGTATTAAAAATGTAAATTAAATATCATTATTCCTAATTTTTAGTTGCTTTTTATGGTATCTATCCCAATTTACTCCAAATTCTTTCACATTAACCATTCATCACTGGTGCGAAATTTCTAACCTCAAACTAACCGGCAAGTGCACCGAGTTGTACCAAGTAATACCTCAGGTGAGTGAGGGTCGATCCCACGAAAATTGATGGACTAAACAACGATGGTTAAATGATTTACTTAGTTAGACAAACAGAAAAGAGTGTTTTGGTGTTCAAAAGCATTAAACAGTAAATTCAGAAAATTAATAAAGCAAGCAGTAAATAAGTTGTGAATAATATATGGAGAAAACAGTTAAGGTTTCAGAGTTATCTATTTTTCGGATTGACTTTTCTTACTAACTATTTTAATCATGCAAGATTTAATTCATGGCAAACTATATGTGACTAAACCTTAATTCCTTAGACCTTTCTAGTCTCCTCTAACTCTCATTAACTGCCAATTCCTTGATCAATTAATTCCAATTAGAGGGTGAAGTTTAATTCTAGTTATTATGCCACAAAAATCCTAATTATCCAAATATAAGAGGATTATATGTCACGTATCCCGTTAAGTCCAGATAATTAGAATTTAGGAGAAATTGTTTTCAAGCTATTATTCAAGTAAAGAGCTTTTCCAAGTTATACAAGAACTCAATTAGAAAGAGGGTCATACTTCCGTTCCACCCAAATTCATAAGATAAAGAACGAAAATAATTCTTAAATTATAAATCTGTACATGAATTAAAATAGAAAAGTAATAGAATCAATTCATACAAATAGACAGAGCTCCTAACCTTAACAATAGAGGTTTAGTTGCTCATGGTTCAGAGTGAAAAACTAGGATTCTGGTAAACTGTAAATTGGGCTGAGGTGGAATAATTCCCAAAAAAGAAGTTTCTTTTCTCTTTTATATCTAATCCTAATTAATTTAAAAATCTAATTTCTAAAACTAAAATAATATCTTTTCCTATTTTAAAGATAAAAATAAAGTTTAAATCAGAATTAATTAAATAATCAGCAAGTCTTCAATTAATGGATGGGGCCACTTGCTTCGTAGGATCCATGCCTAACTTGGAAAATAACGGGGAGTGTTCCCCTGAGTCCTCCATTCCATAGCCTCTAATCTGTGTCTTCTGGGCCGAAAACTGGGTCAAAAACAGCCCAGAAATCGCCTCCAGCGTTTTCTGCACGTGGCGCATGTCACGCGTACGCGTCGATGGTCTTCTTCGTGTGTCACGCATACGCGTCAGGTACGCGCACGCATCGCCGTGCAAATCTTCAAATCACGCGCACGCGTCAGGTGCGCGTGCGCGTCGCTCCTCGCTGGTTATCTCCTTTAATTCTTGTTCTGCAGAAACTCCATCAAATCCAGCCGAATGCTACCTAAAATAAACACAATGGCACAAGACTCAAAGTAGCATCCATAGTGGCTAAAAAATAATTAATTCTTAATTAACTCTACAAATTAAATGTAAATTCACTAGGAAAATATAGGAAAGATTCTCACGCATCACAGCACCAAACTTGAATTTTTACTTGTTCTCAAGCAACCAAAACTAATATAGGCTTAGGATGTGAATTTGCATGAGAATGAGAGTTCGATTAAGCTCATGTCTCTTCTTGCAGTGGGGTTTACAGCTGCAATCCTGAATAGTTTTGGTATCTCACTCTCCTTTGAATCAGAAGGATGTCACTGTCATTTGGAATTAGAATCCGGATAATATTATGAATTCTCTAATCTTTTGTACTTCAATTTAACCCTTGAACACAGCAATTTTTCTTTGATTCTCTTTTCTTTGGTGCTTTGCATCTTGACCTAGCCGTGACTTTAAATGTTTTGTCTCAAGCTTCACTTGACACAGAAACACCACAAGCACTTAATTGGAGAACTCTCTCTAAGTTCTGATTTTTTTTTTCAGTTACTCCCAGATAGTGGTGTTCAAAGCCTTTGGCATACTCTGTTAAATGCAATTGATCTCGACTCTTAGTGTTCTGTCTCGAGGATTACTTGACACAATCACACTACAAGTATATGACTAGGGAAACAACTCTTTGAACTTTTAATCATGTCTGACCTCCCTAGTCATTGATGCTCAGAGCCTTGGACCTTACTTTTATTTTTATCTTTTGCTGCTTCTTTTGCTTCAAGGATTAAACTTTTACTTTTTGCAGAGAATTCATAATAGTTCTCTAAATTACTGTTCCTTGTACATTAACATTCTTTGATTCAAATTTAAATATGCACTGTTCATGTCATGCATTCAGAGTCACAGAAAATACCACCACATTTGAATAAATGAGGCTACTCTTAAAAAAATAAACTCAATTTCTCATGCATTACATCTCCTTTTCTTCTTTCTTTTTGATTTCAAGCTCAGTGGACAATACATGAGACACCTTTCAGAATTAAAGTAATTAACAGAAATTTTGAAAATAACAGAATTAAACTAGAACCTAGAAATCTAACTAATAAAGGATCATGCAATAAACAAAGCAAAATAGCAGAAAATCGAAACATAACATAGTAAGAGCGGGAAGGAATATAGAATGAAAGGAACTCAACCACCTCAGTTATTCTAGCGGTCGTTTTATTCTTCAGGTTGTGCTCCTCCGTGAAGATGATTCGTCTTCTTTTGGTACCATAAAAATAAACAGAAAATTCATAAGCGAAGCGTCAACACCAAACTTAAAGGTTTGCTTGTCCTCAAGCAAAGAAGAACTGAAAACAAAAACAAATGGTATGATTAAAGAAGAAGAAAAGGATAAAAGAACAAGAGAGAATTAGAATTTGGGAGGGAGAGAGAATGAAAATCAAAACTGGGCGGCACACTGGGTAAGTGATGCGGCGCAATCGACGCGTACGCGTCAGGGACGCGGACGCGTGGGTGGCCACATGGTGAGGGTGACGCATACGCGTCAGGGACGCGGACGCGTGGGTTGAGTTACACGGCTAGCACGGTATTAGCACGAGACCAGCACAACTTTCGGCTAGGGGTGGCAATATGTACCCTACTTGCGGGTACCCAACCCGACCCCACTCGATCGGGTAGGGTTGCCAATCCGATCCGCAGCGGGTAGGATAGGGTGCGGGGAGGGTGCGGGTTGAGCCTCAACCCTACCCGACCAACCCGCACTCTATATATGTTTATGTTATATACTTATATAAAAATATATTTTAAGTAGATGTTGAATCAAAGACCTCTCACTAAATACAAAAGATCTTTAACCACTAAAAAAATTATTAATTGATAATTTAATATTTTTTTTACATAAAAATTAGTTCTATTTTAAATTATCATCAAGTTATATAATAATGTTGTATATTTTTTGTAACTCGCGTGTAGGATCGGGTGCCCGCGGGTTAAGAGCGGGTAGGGTTAGGGTTGGGATATTCTCAACCCGCGGGTAGGGTTAGGGTTGGATCCAAACCCTACCCTACCCTACCCTACCCATTGCCACCCCTACTTTCGGCCATGCACCCACTTACGTCGATTTTTTAAGGCACACGTGCGCGCCAGGGACGCTTACGCGTGGTCTGCTGAAAGCGCAAGCGACGCGCACGCGTGAGGTACGTGTGCGCGTGGGATTTCTTGTGTGCAAAGCACACTTCTAGCGTCACTCCTGCCCAACTCTCTGTTACTTCCTTGGTGGTGCGAACTCACACATGACGCATGCGCGTCGAACACCCCTTTTTTTTGGCAAAAATTTTTTGAAGTGTTCGGTTCCTATTCTAAAATAGCTGCATGATCAGAACACACGTAAAACGAAAGAAAAATAGTAAAAACTCAATAAAAATCAAATAAATAAGAAAACCACTACTACGAAAAATAACTAAGGATACAAAAGTATCGGGTTGCCTCCCGACAAGCGCTTCTTTAGCGTCACTAGCTTAACGGTCAGCTCCTCTACGGAGGAGGATCATAGGGGCTCAGCTCTTCACCCCTCACCTTGAACTTCTTTCCTGTGTCTCCATAAAGTAGCTCAATATGCTCCAGAGAGAGGATTCTGTTTACTGTATAAGTCCATACTGGATTCCTAGTCAACACCACCTTCATTCCTGGGGAGAAACCTTCAGTGGGGATCTTCTTGTTTCTCCATCCCCTGGTTATTTTCTTCTTTTTGGGAACCTCCTCCTTGGTGGATGATGCATTCCCAACACCAAACTTAGGTTTGATGTCCAGAAAAATTTTATTGATTGTCACCAAAGGAGGTTTGAGCTGCAGATTCTGCTGTCCGTCATCAGGGGGTTGTTGAAGGTTTGGATCAATAAGCTCAGTCTGCATGCACCTCTCTTCTTCACCTGTTGCATGTATATCTTTGAAGGCATGAAAGACTAGTTGCTCATCATGCACTCTAAGCACTTATTCACCCACTTCTACATCAATCAGAGCTCTTCCAGTGGCTAGGAATGGTCTTCCTAGAATTATAGAGGCATTCTCATCCTCCCCTGTGTCAAGAATCACAAAATCTATTGGGAGGAAGAACTTACCCACTTTGACCAAGATATTCTCCACTAATCCGTATGTAGGCTTCATAAATTTGTCTGCCATCTGTAATGCTATCCTTGTGGGTTGTGCCTCTTGGATTTACAGCTTCTTCATCACAGACAAGGGCATTAAATTGATGCTTGCTCCCAGATCACATAACGCTTTCTCAAAGGTTGTGCTCCCAATGGTGCATGGAATTTAAAAGCTCCCTGGATCTGGCATCTTCCTTGGCAAGTTATTCTGAATTATGGCAATACATTCCTTAGTCAGGACCACTGTCTCATCTCCCTTTAAAGGCTTCTTCTTTGACAATAATTCCTTCATGAATTTGACATAGAGAGGCATTTGCTCCAAACCTCAGCAAAAGGAATATTGATTTGCAACTTTCTGAAGATTTCCAAGAACTTTGAAAACTGCTTGTCCTTGGTCTCCTTTTGAAGTCTCTGAGGATATGGCATTTTAGACTTGTACTCAGGAGCCTTTGGCAATGTAGGATAAGTGTCAAGAGAGTCTGGGAATGGGTTGTCCGCACGCTTTGGAGGGACGTGTTCTACTTCTTCCTTCTTCTCCTCTGGAGCTTCTTTTTCAACTGGCTCCTCATTAACTTGTGCTTCCATACTTGCCATTTGTCCACTTATCAAGGTGATAGCCTTGCATTCCTCTCTTGGATTTAAAATTGTGTTACCAGGAAGGCTATTAATGGTCCTCTTATCAATTTCATTAACTTTTGTGGCTAATTGACCCATCTGAATCTCCAAGTTTTGAATTGTATTTGCAGACCTCTCAGGTATTTGCTTGCTCAGTTGGCCCATTTGTACCTCCAAGTTTTTAATGGAGGCTCTGGTTTCTTGCATAAAATTCCTCATCATCTCCCAATTAGAATCTTGTTGGGATTGAGAGTTTGTCTGCTAAGGTGGTTGTTATTGATGAGACTGAAATTGGCGGTTATTATGATTGTTCTGTTGGAAACCGCCATGAGAATTATTGTTGAAATTCTGAGATCTCTGAGGTTGGTCCATCCACCCAAGATTGTATGTCTTAGAGTATGGATCACTATTGGGATTTCTAGAACCACTCCCCATGTAATTTACCTGTTCAGAAAAAGATTGAGCATAATCATAATTCTCATTTTGTACAAAATTACCTGTCATGTCATAAAAGACCTCTTGAGGTGGATTTTGGGTGTTGATAGCTGAGACTTGCATGCCACCCATCTGCTGAGTAAGTAAATTTATTTGCTGAGACATAAGCTTGTTCTGAGCAAGAATAGCATTAACAACTTCCATTTCCAACACACATCTCTTCTGAGAAGTCTCTGAGTTCCTAGGATTCCTGTTAGATGAGTATAAATATTGGTTGCTAGCAACCAACTCAATAAGCTCAATAGTCTCCTCTAGTGTCTTCTTCTTGTGCTGTGAACCACCTGCAGAATTATCTAAGCACATCTTGGACATTTCACCCAAACCTTCATAGAAGATATCTAGTTGGGTCCATTTGGAGAACATGTCCGGAGGGCATTGCCTAGTCAGTAGCTTGCATCTCTCCCAAGCTTCATAAAGAGTTTCACCATTCTTCTTCCTGAAGGTCTGAACCTCCACCCTAAGCTTAGTCAGCTTCTTTGGTGGGAAAAATTTAGTAAGAAACTCAATAACAACCTTGTCCTAAGTATCCAAACTCTCCTTGGGTTGGAAATCTAGCCATAGCTTTGCTCCATCCCTCAGAACAAACGGGAAGAGCATGAGTTTGTACACCTCTGGGTTCACGCTATTTGTCTTCACAGTATCACAAATCTACAAAAATTAGAAATAAATTGATTTGGATCTTCGTGGGGAAGACCGTGATACTGGCAGTTTTGTTGTACCAGGGTGACCAATTGTGGCTTCAACTCAAAGTTGTTTGCAGCTATATGAGGCACCACAATGCTTTTTCCATAAAGATTCACAGTAGGAGTAGAATAAGAGCCAAGCACTCTTCTTTGTTGATTATCCCCATTCGGATTTGCCACATTGGCATTAGCAGCATCATTAGGATCCATAGTGGATTCTGCAGCCTTGTAAAGTCTTGCTTATTGCAAACGCCACCTGAAAGTTCTTTCAGGTTCAGGATCAAAGTCTAAGAGATATTCTTTATCTCTGTTCCTGCGCATAAACAAACAGAAGACAAGAAAAGATGGAACTCTCTACGTCAGAGTGTAGAGAATTTTCAGTGAGATAACCTGTATAAACAATTAAAATAAAAATACCAAATAGAATAAATAAATAAATTTTGAAATTTGTAGGCAAAATTAAGATAGAAAAACTCGAAATTAACAAGAAAAATAAATAGGAAAAATTGAAATAAAAATAACTAGGGGACACCAAACTTAATTTCAGAAATTAAGGAAAATAAGGAAAAAAATACTTTAAAGCTAATTTTTGAAAATTCAAGTAAAAAAATTAAACAAAATTAAAGCAAAAATGTTTAATCTAAACAATCAAACAACGATAGCTGTTAATCACTATCAATCCCCGGCAACGACGCCAAAAACTTGGTGCGGAATTTCTAACCACAAACTAACCGGCAAGTGCACCGGGTCGTACCAAGTAATACCTCAGGTGAGTGAGGGTCTATCCCACGAGGATTGATGGACTAAGCAACGATGGATAAATGATTTACTTAGTTAGACAAACAGAAAAGAGTGTTTTGGTGTTCAAAAGCATTAAACAGTAAATTCAGAAAATTAATAAAGTAAGAAGTAAATAAGTTGTGAATAATATATGGAGAAAACAGTTAAGGTTTCAGAGTTATCTATTTTCCGGATTGACTTTTCTTACTAACTATTTTAATCATGCAAGATTTAATTCATGGCAAACTATATGTGACTAGACCCTAATTCCTTAGACTTTTCTAGTCTCCTCTAACTCTCATCAACTGCCAATTCCTTGATCAATTAATTCCAATTAGAGGGTGAAGTTTAATTCTAGTTATTATGCCACAAAAATCCTAATTATCCAAATATAAGAGGATTATATGTCACGTATCCCGTTAAGTCCAGATAATTAGAATTTAAGAGAAATTGTTTTCAAGCTGTTGTTCAAGTAAAGAGATTTTCCAAGTTATACAAGAACTCAATTAGAAAGAGGGTCATACTTCCGTTCCACCCAAATTCATAAGATAAAGAACGAAAATAATTCTTAAATTATAAATCCGTACATGAATTAAAATAGAAAAGCAATAGAATCAATCCATACAAATAGACAGAGCTCCTAACCTTAATAATAGAGGTTTAGTTGTTCATGGTTCAAAGTGAAAAACTAGGATTCTGGTAAACTGTAAATTGGGCTGAGGTGGAATAATCCCCAGAAAAGAAGTTTCTTTTCTCTTTTATATCTAATCCTAAATAATTTAAAAATCTAATTTCTAAAACTAAAATAATATCTTTTCCTATTTTAAAGATAAAAATAAAGTTTAAATCAGAATTAATTAAATAATCAGCAAGTCTTCAATTGATGGATGGGGACCACTTGCTTCGTAGGATCCATGCCTTGGGAAATAACGGGGAGTGTTCCCCTGAGTCATCCATTCTGCAGCCTCTAATATGTGTCTTCTGGGCCGAAAACTGGGTCAAAAACAGCCCAGAAATCGCCCCCAACATTTTCTGCGTTTTCTGCACGTGGCGCATGTCATGCGTACGCGTCAATCACGCGTACGCGTCGATGGTCTTCTTCGCGTGTCACGCGTACGCGTCAGGTACGCACACGCGTCGCCGTGCAAATCTTCAAATCACGCGCACGCGTCAGGTGCGTGTGCGCGTCGCTCCTCGCTGGTTATCTCCTTTAATTCCTGTTCTGCAGAAACTCCATCAAATCCAGCCGAATGCTACCTAAAATAAACAAAATTGTATAAGACTCAAAGTAGCATCCATAGTGGCTAAAAGATAATTAATTCTTGATTAACTCTACAAATTAAATGCAAATTCACTAGGAAAAGATAGGAAAGATGCTCACGCATTAATCACCCACCATTACCTACCCTCCAAAAAATCTCATTGTTTGTTCCGCAGAAAAATCCCTTTTCTTCGCCACCCCACCGTGTGCGCAGCAATCTGCGTCCTACCGCTCTTTTCCCACGCTGGAAGAACCTCTGTCACTCCTCACGCGGCTGAACATCTGTGACCTGCAACTGTCAGGGTCGCCGACGTGAGTTGCAGCCCCGAACCCCATCATCCCAACGCTGCTGTCTGGGTCTTGTTGAATTACTCGAAGAATAAACATCCGCAAAAACTGAAAAAATGAACATCCAAAATCATAAAAAAACGAACATCCAATGTGAACGTGTATAAATCATAACCAACAATCATCGTCTACAACTAAGCACCTAAGAATAATCATCCACGTTCACAGAGAAAGTGAACATCCGGCGACAGGAAGAAGACACAAACCGGCTGCGATAGAGGCGCTGAACGTCCGGGTTGCTGCGAGCTCGACTCACACAATATGCGCGTCCTCCCTACGTACGGTGGCCTGTGCGGACGACGGCGCCAGTCGGAAGAGTGTCAGCGCGATGTTCGACGGCTACTGTGGCGGCACTGGACCGACTTTTGCTTCGAGAAGAGAGTGAGAGAAAAGTTTACACCGTATTGAGAAAGGGAGATAATCCTAATTTGATTCTGACAAAAATCATGATTTGATTCAAATTTTAAATGAAAACTACTCAAAATTAATTAATTGTCATAACTAACGGGAATCATGATTTGATTCAAATTTTAAATTGGAAACTACTCAAAATTAATTAATTGCCTCTAATTTAATTCTAATTTTAATTTAATCCCATTGTACACATGGTATAAAACATACATTGGTTCCTCATACTTTTGCATTGTAATTTATTATAACGATTATTTTAATTTATTAATTTATAAAGTACATAATAACATAAATGATTTGTTACTTATACTGATTAAATACAATAAATACATATTAATTTAGTTAAAAAAATCATTGTCTCCTATGTTTTCTATTTATTTTTTTAATTCATTAAATCCAATCAATTATAATAAATTATTATTTTATTTATTTAAATACATGAATTATATATAATTAATTAATTATTTAATTTTATTAGGATAAATATATCAAATTCTATTCCAAATATAAAAATACACAATTTTATTCCTTCTATTTTTTTTTACCACTATAAAAGATCATATATCCTAGAAGCAAATATTATTTATTTTTCAATTACTCTTTCATTGGGTAGTTTTTACAACAAGTTTTTTCTTCCTATGAGGCGTTGTCGCAAGAAGGCAACCATCATGGACACAAATCACTACACCCTCCAACTCCCATTAACTGAGTGCTCATCATTTGAAGTGAGTAACAAAATTGATTATATAATAAGATACAAATTTTTAGAATTTCTAGCACAATTGACAAATTTTTAGTTTCAAATAAATTTTTACTCTACTTTTTATCTTTTATTTGATTTTTTTTATAATTTTTTCTTGATTTTCAAGCACAAAAATATATTTATAGATATTTTTTAACTAAAAAATGTAATATTTTTTGCCATATTCGTTGAAATCCTAAGTTAAATATGAATATTGATTTTTGAAATAGAATAAATATATTTAATTTTTTTATCTAAAAATAATATTCTATCAATATTAGAATTATTTAGATGGATAGTAATAGTGAATATAGAATTATTTAGGATGGATAGAACTAAGTACATCTTTTTATTGAAAATACGAATTTAAAAATATTATATTCAATTCTCAATAGTCAACCTCTAATTGAACCATTGTATGTTCAAAAGATTTTTGAATAAACGAAATAATTTTAGGTATATAATTTTTTTAAAATTTAATTAATTCAAGATATTTATTGTCGTTGATTAAAAAAGTAAATTGAAATGACAATTTAATATTTCTGTATTCTTAAAATATTATTTATTTATTTTTCTAGCATTCTTTATCATCCAATGATCACATTAATATAATTTAATTCAATAAAATTATTTATCATCATTTGATTGAATAAAAATTCTATTTTATCTGAAGATTTTAGGATTTCTCTCAACCTCAAGATTTTATGCGCACATCTGAATGTTGTTTCCCTGATTACTTTAATAATTTGGCATGTCTCATATATTAGTTATGAAATTACTGCAACTTTTATCACATTAGTGTTGTAACGAAACCACGATGATCGCCATACTAAAATACTCAACTACATAAATCAAATTTAGATGAGAAAATTCAGAAATTACATGTAAAAATGATTTCATGCATGTCTGTTTTCAACTGGTCCAACTTGAATAAAAATTATATTTTATTCAGTGATAGACTCACATGAAACTGCAACGGCAACTCTCGAGCTCATAGCAACGACGACTAAGTGATGAGTCTGTGGAAGAAGAGAAAAACTTAATATATATATATAGAGAGAGAGAGAGAGAGCGACGGTAACAAGATAAGCAGCGACGGCGATACGAGTTGTGAAAGAAGATTGGAGCTGTGAAGGGGAAGCGGCGATGGGCTCAGCAACGACGATGACGGAGCTATGAGGTTTTTTGTGAAGAAGTCGAGAAGAGGAAGATTTTAGGTGAGGATGATTGGGTGTCTCTGGCATAGTTATAGAGTATAAACTGAAGCTGTAAATCACTGAATCTGTGATGTCAAACAAATTCTAATTCCTAAAAGTGTTTATATGTATATATCTGAGGCGGGTACACCATAAACCCGACCATGTGTCCTGTCCCAAGCAAAATCTGTTCGGATTCGGATCAAGTTATTACCCTCCCCAACCGGGTATGGATGGGTCAGATACCCGCGTATTCAGATACTCTTTTTAAATCTAACCACATATTGATACTCCATTTATTAAAGGTTTACCACTAGACAATAAATTGCTACACACATAAGACGAGATTCTAACTCCTAATAGTTGTTTAAGCAGATGAGTGAGATGACCACTCAATAAACTCAAATTGATTAAGATAAATACTAATTATTTTTAATATTTTAATATTAAAATTTGATTTTAATTATAACTTTGTAAAATATTTATAATAATAATTAATATATATTTTATTTAATTTTTTAATAAATTTTTTTATATAATTTTATGTATTATCCCGTACAGGGTACGGGAACATACACTAATTTATATTAAAAAAAAGATTGAATGGCTACATTTTGTTCTTTTCAAAAAAAAAAAAGATCAGATCCATAACAGTGTTGATCCGTACCCACAAAATTGGGCCGCCGTTATACCTCAAAAAGACCACGTCCAATAAACAGAACACAGAATAATAGGTCAAACTTCAGGACGTTTATCTTTAGGATAAGATTTCACTACTATGCTCGGATACGAAGCTGAGGATCTCGGAATCACTAACGTATTCTCTCACCTTAAATAGCACTACACAGATAGCCCCAGCGGATCAGAATTCGATACACAACACAACTCACTCTCGAAGAGAAAGTTTGCTATTTATAATTATCATTCCTAAGTTATCTCCTGAGTGAAAACTGACTTAAGTTTCGGAGTCCTTTTGCATGTACTTCCCACTGCTCAGACGAGGCTCACATTGGGAGCGCAACGCCTAGTGAGGACAGTCGTGCTAGAATCCTCGTGGCCGCCTCCGACCAATACCTCGGCTTGAGCATCAGATAGGAACATCAGAAAGTTCAACTTCACCCCCCACTGAATTTCTAACTTTTATTTATCTTTTCCTCGTACTGTGTACTTTTCTCTTTGCAGGAAGCAAAGCATGACTAATTATTCTGAAACTCAGCAACATTCTCAAACTAACGCCGACCTCATAGCCGCCAACGCCGCTCTCCAAGCGGAAAATCAGCGGATGGCCGAACTGTTGGTAGCACTACAAAACGACGGAGATCGGAAGGTTGACAGCAAAAAAAGAAACGCTGATCAGCACGAAGAACACCAGTCAATGTCCAACGCAAAGACAGGAGAAACGATCCCCAAAAACGAAAGATGACGAACCAACCCATTTTTTGAGGAAATAATGAGCTTCAAAATGCCCAAGAATTTCACACTTCCTATGACCTTAACACCGTACAAAGGGATCGGGGATCCTAAAGTCCATGTGACGAAGTTTGAATCCATGATGCTCCTTAACAGTGACTCCGACCCCATTCTGTGCCGATCTTTCCCAACCTTTTTAGATGGAGCTGCTTTATTATGATTTTCTAATTTGCCTGCAGGGTCCATAAACAGCTTCGATGAGTTCGCCAAGATGTTCATCAATCACTTTGCAGTGTCTAAGATATACGTGAGAGACTCGGATCTCAGTACAATCAAACAAGGGCAGCACGAAAGCTTGAAAGACTACATGACATGCTTCACAATAGTAGCGATGGAGATCCCCGACCTTAATCCGGAAGTGCAGCTCCACACCATCAAGAGTGGTCTCTGACCTAGAAAATTCCAAGAAGCCATCGCCGTGGCAAAACCGAAGACGTTGGAAGAGTTCCGAGATAAAGCAACCGGTCAAATCGAGATAAAAGAATTGTGCGAAACTCGAAGGAATGAAAGACAACCGACCAGAAAGGAGAAGGATAGACCTTACAGGTCCTAAAGCAGGGATCCCAAAAAACCTTTCAAACTTGCACCAAAGTACGACTCTTACACTAAGTTCAACACAAAGAGGGAGGATATAATCAAAGAAATCCTCCATAACAAGCTAATAAAACCACCAAGCAAAGCAGGAACATACCAAGATCAAAGGTATGTTGACAAAACAAAGCACTGCGCTTTTCACCAAAAGTTCGGCCACACCACAGATGAATGTGTAGTAGCCAAAGACACGTTGGAAAGGCTGGCAAGACAAAGAATGCTCGACAAATACATCGGCAGACAAGCTCACAAAGATCTATCGACCTCAAGTGAGGTAAAGCACAACCCAAAGACGAATGGTGAAAAATCTCAATGGCAGAATAGTCAACAACCAAGGAGGGTCATCAATTATATTTCAGGAGGTTTCGTGCGGCGGGGAAACAAAATCGGCCAGGAAAAGAAGTTACCGAACTATGTTAGCGGTACAAGATAAAACACCCACTGACACACCTGCACCAACAATCCCTTACATAACATTCACAAGCAAGGACTTTGACGCCAAAACCCCTAACCTCGACGACCCTGTCGTCATTTCAATAACAACTGGAGACCTCCTAATTTGGAAAGTCTTGTTAGACCAAGGAAGCAGCGCCGACGTCATGTTTCTATCCACCTTCAAAAAAATGGAACTGAACGAAAAAGTGTTACAACCATCCTCCGGCGAACTAATCGGATTCTCAGGGGAAAGAATTCCCGTAACAGGTTATGTATGGGTGAGGACGACCTTGGGGAAACCTCCTCATTCGAAAACTTTAGACATTCAATATTTAATTGTTGACTGCTTTAGTCCCTATAATATCATCTTAGGGCAACCATCTTTAAATGCTTTTGGGGCCATAGTCTCCACTATTCACTTGTGTGTTAAGTTTTGTTCAGAAAAAGGAACCATAGCGATAGTCCACTCAGACAGGACAGAAGCAAGACAATGCTACAACGCAGGTCTCAAGATACAACAAGCACCGACGAGGAGGATAAACTCAGTTTACAACGCCAGTGACATGCCAGATCTTTCCGAGTTGGACCCAAGAATCGATCATGAACAAAGGCCCACGCCAGCAGATGACCTAAGTAAGGTAACATTAACAGAGGACAGAGATAAGTACACTAACATCGGATCATCCTTACCTGCAAGATATGCACAACAGGTAACAGAGCTGCTCCAAGCCAATGCTGATTTGTTCGCATGGACACCAACCGACATCCCAGGGATACATCCCGAAGTCATGTGCCACAGACTGGCTTTGAACCCCAAAGCTCGACCAGTCAAACAGAAGAAGAGACAACTCGGACAAAAGAAAGCTGAAGCGGCAACAAAGGAAACATAAAAACTGATAAGTGCAGGTTTCATCAGAGAAATACAATTCACATCATGGCTTGCAAACATTGTCATGGTCAAGAAGAGCTTGGGAAAATGGCGAATGTGCGTGGACTTCACTAACCTGAACCGAGCATGCCCGAAAGATTCCTATCCCTTGCCATGCATTGACAAGATCGTAGACAATACTTCCGGTTATCAAGTATTAACCTTTATGGACGCATATTCAGGCTACAACCAGATACTTATGGACCCAGCTGACGAAGAAAAAATAGCCTTCATAACTGACCAGGGCAACTTTTGTTATAAGGTCATGCCATTCGATCTCAAAAACGTAGGTGCCACCTACCAGCACTTAATGGACAAGGTAATCCAGAAGCAAATTGGAAAGAACATGGAGGTATACGTGAACAACATGGTGGTCAAATCAAATACAGAAGAAGAACATCTAGCCGACTTAAAGGAAGTATTCGATCAACTAAGGAAATACAATATGCGGCTCAACCCGAAAAAATGCGCATTTGGAGTTCAAGGAGGCAAATTTTTAGGGTTCATGTTAACACACAGGGGTATAGAAGCAAACCTCGACAAATGCAAGGCCATCTTGGATTTGAAGTCACCATCAACGATCAAAGAGGTACAACAACTTACAGGAAGGCTAGCCGCACTGTCAAGGTTCCTACCAACAATGGCAGCAAGATCGGACCACTTCTTCAACACACTCCGAAAATAAAAAAAGTTCGAATGGATAGAGGAATGCAAAAACGCATTCACCGAGTTTAAGCACATACGCTCATCACCTCCAATATTGGCAAAACCAAAACCTGGTAACCCTTTACACCTATATCTTTCAGTATCTGCTAATTCAATTTCATCTGTACTTGTAACAGAAACAGGTCGGCAGCAATATCCAGTATACTTTGTCAGCAAGATTTTGCAAAATGAAAAAAATGATACCCGACCATCGAAAAACTGGCCTACGCCTTAATAATACAGCAAGACGGCTAAGGCACTATTTTCAAAGTCACAAGATCACAGTACAAACAAATCAACCACTAAGGCAAGTGCTGACAAAGCCCGACCTGGCCGGAAGACTAACCAAATGGTCTATAGAACTGTCAGAATATGACATGGAGTATCAAACTCGGAGCTCACTGAACTCCCAAGTGCTGGCCAATTTTGTAGTAGAGCTAACAAACGAAGACACACCTCCAGAATCGGAGCTGTACGTAGACGGCGCATCCAATGACGACGGCGGAGGAGCTGGAATAGTCCTCAAGGACAAAGAAGGAATCTCAACCGAACAGTCTATAAAGTACATGTTTTCGGTCAGTAACAATCAATCCGAATACGAAGCACTTCTAGCTGGTATGCGCCTAGCAAGAGATTGTGGGATCTAAAACATAAAGGTCTACTGTGATTCCCTTCTGGTAGTTCAACAGGTAAATGACGTGTTCCAGGTACGAGAACCCTCCTTAGAACAATATCATGCACAGCTAAAATATTTAGCACAACACTTCAAACACTTTGAAATAATACATGTAAATAGAAATGACAATAACCGGGCCGATGTGCTATCAAAACTAGCCACATCTAGAAAGGTAGAAACACCACCAAATTTGTCACATATAACACTGGAATAACCTAGCATATGCAATAATATTGTCATGAGCATGTCGCAGGAACACGATTGGAGAACACCCTACATAGAGTACATAAAGCACGGAAAAACACCAAAGGAGGAAAAGAACCCAAGGCTCTTTCAAAGATGAGCAACCTTCTACACAATAATCAGAGACGATCTTTACCGAAGAGGCTTCTCTCGACCTTTGCTCAAGTGTCTAGGAAATGAAGAAGCCGCTCTGGCAATGGAAGAAACACACGAAGGAATCTGTGAAACACACATCGGAGGGAGAAGCCTCGCAACAAAAATACTAAGAACAGGATACTACTAGCCAACACTAAAAAGAGACTGCCTCGAGAAGGTCCGAAGATGTGACAACTGCCAAAAATGCTTGCCAATCATTCATAACCCGGTCGAGACTTTACATACCACAGATATCGGATGGCCATTCCACAGGTGGGGGCTAGATATACTTGGCCCCTTCCCACTTTCCAAGGGACAGGTGAAATTTCTGTTAGTAGCAATCGACTATTTTACAAAATGGATAGAGGTCCAACCGCTAGCCAAGATAACGTCGGACAAGGTAAAACGTTTCATTTGGAAATTTATTATATGTCGGTATGGACTACCCATGGACATTGTCACCGATAATGGTAGACAGTTCATCGATAAAAAAATAACGTCCTTTCTGCAAAATTTAAACATAAAACACCATCTTTCCTTGGTTGAGCACCCACAATCTAATGGGCTCGCCGAAGCTGCTAATAAAGTCATTTTGCAGGCTTTGAGGAAAAAAAGTAACAATTGCCAAAGGACAGTGGGCAGAATTGATACCCGAGATACTTTGGGGGTACAACACAACCCCACAAAGCTCAACTAAGGAAACACCTTTCAGGCTAATGTTCGGATCCGACACAATGATCCCGGTCGAAATATCCCAAAGGTCAATCAGAACAAATCATTTTGATGAAAATACAAACAGTGAAACAAGAAAGTCCGAGCTAGACACCCTGGAAGAAACAAGAGAAGAGTCAAGGGCAAGACACGAGGCGATCCAACTGATGGTCCAGCGCAAATACAACAAGAAGGTCAGACCTCGGACATTGCGAGAAGGGGATCTCGTCCTCCGACGCCTTGAGGACATTCAAAAACCAAAGGGGGAGGGAAAACTCGCAGCCAATTGGAGGGACCTTTCTGAGTCGTACAAGTCCACGTCTGCGGAGCATATTCGTTACAAACCCTGGACGGAGTTGATCTACCTAATACTTGGAATATCACTTCATTACGATTGTACCATACTTGAACAGTTGTAAACTTTTGAAGTGCGGGAGGTACTCTTTCCTACCACCGAGGTTTTATCCCATTACAAGGGTTTTACTCGGGGAGGTTTTAACGAGGCCGACCCCTTCAAAGTCAGCCGTACATATTTATAAAAACACAATTCGAAAATCATACTTAGCAAAACAAGTGTATATTCATAGCAGGGCATACTACATAGTCTTAGCCATAAGTAACACCAAAATACATAAAGAGCACCACAAAGCTCTATCCAAAAAGTCTACAATAACAAAAAACACAACAATTACTTATCAGTAACATTCACATTTTCATCCTGGACTTCCCCTCCAGGCTCATCATCAACCAATTTCCCTTTAACTACTATTTTTGTAACATCAAACTGACTGACATCAAAGTCGGGAACAAATACAGAAATTTGACTAACTGCTCGGTCGAAGCCGGCAGCAAACATCTCTATACCACCCTCCTCAAGCTCCTGAATTCGAGCTGTCAGACTCCCTTTTTCGACATCAGACTCCTTTGACTACTGCTGAAGAGTGCGAACTTGATCCTACAAAGTCCCTATCTCACCCTCTAAATCTTTCAGACGCTTCGTAAGATCCATAATCACATTATCCCTCTCGCTTAGCGATTTTTCAAGATCCTTTATCTTCTCAGCATCCTTCTTCTCTTGACCACCAGATAACTCCAGGCCCCGACCAACACATAGGAGCCTGGTAGCTACAACCTGCAAACATCACCAGGAATTCATAAATTAAACTCTAAAGCAAATCGCGAAAATACAGACCAATGAAACAAATACCTGAACATATTGGCCAACTGCCTCCTTCCCAGCACTATTCAAAAGATGGAAATCAGAAGAGCTCTGAGCAACCCTTTCCGAAAGAGCGGAATATGGAAAACGATCGCTCCAAACGGAATTCGAACTCCTACCAGTAACAAAACCGTGCAAGCACATTTGATTCTTTAAATTTCCCCTCACTTGACCGCCACTAGTAAAATCGAAACCAGAAAGAACTTCGAGCGAGTCCTCGGGTTCAGGGCTCTTCCTTTTCTCCCCATGAGGAACCGCACTAGACTGTGTACCCTCAATAGCAGTTTCTTTCAAGACATTGCTGGTTGAAGCTCCCCCCTTCACCTCCCATTTTTTCTCCAGGAAAGTTTGCATCTTGGCCGAAGATAAACTCGGAACCCTCCCACCTGAATAGAAACACGCAACAAAAACACTTGTCAAACACGAAACAAGTAAACAGTCAAGATCGGCAAAACAAAAACACCACAAACTCACCAATGTACTCGGCTAACCCAACAGAGTCATTTTCACACTGAAGAAGCTCAGCAGTGGACAACAACTTAGCAGAAGAAAAACACTCAATAAGATACTCAAGAACAAAATCCTCCTCTTCAGACCTCCCCAATGCATCAAGAACCTGCATCGGCTCAAGACACTAGTACAAGGGAAACCTCTCACATAACTCCTCATCTAGGAAGAAAGGATATTCAGTTTCAGAAGAGTGAATTTTCACAAACATTTCCTTAAAGCTTTTGAAAGAAGATTTAAATAGAGAAAATAAAGAACGCCCCGGATAACTGCTCAAGTTAATCCAGAGACCTTTACTCATTCCTTTCGACTGAAAGAGAGAAAAAAACAGGTTAAGGGAATGTGCATAATCTAGAAACGACATCAGAATCTGAAATCCACGAAGGAAGGCCGATGCATTAGGGTGAAGCTGGGAAGCGGCGCAGTTCAACTGGGTAAGAACCAGATACTCAAACTCAGTGAAAGGTAGCTTCACATTCAACTCAGAAAACAGAACTGTGTAAGCATAAAAATACGCCCAATCCTCCCTCCTCTCGCACACCCTTTCCTCCCCGTTACATGCGATCAACCCAACACAACAATGAGAACCTTTGCGAACCCAGTCGCGAACATTAAGCGAAGCCAACATCTTGGGATTTTGGAAAAGAGATGCCCGACACTTAACGTCAGCATGGACCCATTCGTAAAGGTCATCCTTGACCTCGACAACTTTATCATCTGGTTTCATCATCACAGAAATGACAGAAGCAAAGCAAGAGGGTAAGAAGGAAGGAACACTAACCTCTTGAAGCCATCATCCTCTGAAAAAATAAAAGTGAAAAACTGTCCACACTACACAAGTTTCCTAACACAAAAAACACTGTCACACGATCGAAATCCCCAATCAAACCCCAACCGTCCGATTGATAAAACTATTCAGATGACCAAGGCATTATTACCTAGAAACTAGGACCCACTAACACTCATTCCTAAAAACATCTTTTCAAACGTCCAACCAGCAATAAATGCAACCTTTCGTTTCTCTCATTTAATGTTTTCTAAAAACCATTTTTTAATTTTTTAAGCATCTAGTACATTTCTTAGAAATAAAACGGCAACAAGTTAAGTTTGGAGGATGGGACATAGGTCAAAAAATGTATAACGACGGTCAAAAATTAACCTTAACTTGCCACCAACCAAAACAAGTCAAACTTGGGGGCTGTGATCTGTACCCACAAAATTGGGCTGCCGTTATACCTCGGAAAGACCACGTCCAATAAACAGAACGCAGAATAATAGGTCAAATTTCAGGACGTTTGTCTTCAGGATAAGATTCCACTACTATGCTTGGATACGAAGCCGAGGATCTCGGAATCACTAACGTATCCTCTCACCTTAAATAGCACTGCACAGATAGCCCCAGCGGATCAGAATTCGATACATAATACAACTCACTCTCAAAGAGAAAGTTCACTATTTATAATTATCGTTCCTAAGTTATCTCCTAAGTGAAAACTGACTTAAGTTTCGAAGTCCTTTTGCAGGTATTTCCCACTGCTCGGACGAGGCTCACATTTAACGCCTAGTGAGGACAGTCATGCTAGAATCTTCGTAGCCGCCTCCGACCAATATCTCGGCTTAAGCATCAGACAGGAACAAGTGTAATACACAATGTTATAAAAATATCAATGCATATCACACGTTTATTTATAATATAAAAAAAAAATGAGCCCGTTAT
>NC_029785.2:4769706-4770116 GCF_000816755.2 Arachis ipaensis
TAATTAATTAATTTTTAATATTTATTAAATAAAAAAACCTTTTCAGTTTTGACGTTCACGATTTCCAGTTGAATTATCCACTTTTTATCCATTTTATTGAAAAATCGTGAAGGAATTGGAGAGGAAAGATCAAATTAATTATCAACGTGCAGTTTTGTTCTCCGGAGATTATTTCATGCGGCTTAATTAATATCTTCCATATCATCGCTCAGACGCTCACTACTCAGAAACCAAAATTTCGAACCTTCTAAGAAACTAAACTAACGCAATAATCAACAGAAAATGGGAATAGAGTTTTTCAATTATTAAAAAAAATTAAAAATATAAAATATAATTTTTAATCTTTTATTATTCTCTCTTATATTTATTTTTTATCTTACTTATAAAATTAGAAATCACACTTTATTCCT
>NC_029785.2:4770212-4771843 GCF_000816755.2 Arachis ipaensis
ATTAAAATTTATTTAAATATTTAAAATAAAATTATAAGATAACATAAAATAGTTATTTAAATTCATGTCCTTTTCTGTAATTTTTTATCTAAAAGTGATTTTGAATAATGTAATCCAAATAATATTTAGTTTACTATAATCTATTTTGAATAAGAATTACCAAACATAAACCACGTTAATACTAACTCACTTTTGATCAAAATCAATTCTACAAAATCAATTTTATACAAACCTCTGTTTGCAAACCGTAATCCAAACACACACTTAATTGCTAGATTCCAAAACCCAATAATATACAATGCCATCCAATACTCAAAATGAATCACTCCATTACCTCATAGGTGTGCAGAAATATCACATCTAAATTCTAAACATTCAACCTGTCTTCACACAAACAAAAACTAATCATCAATAGAAACTTACCATAAAAAATTCCAATATTATCATGCATCTAATGCATATTTGGTCTTAATAAAAATATGGTAATTAAATACTCAATTGAAGATATTTTAATAAAAATAATACTTGAGAAATTTAGCGTGTTTGACTAAATTTTTTAATATAATAAATGCTTATATTTTAATTATTATTTTCATAAAAAAACATCTTCATAAAAATAAATATCTCAGCCCTTTTTGTTTTTATGTTTTTTTACGCATTTTACAATAAAAAGTATCTTTGCTAACATATAAATTAAATCATATAATTTCTTTTTACAATTAAATTCATTAATAACTAGTTTTTCTCGATGGGTATAATATATCCATCTATATATTTTAGACTATAGAATGGATATCATCTATGAATTAGTTCATCGAAAAAACAAATGCGTTCAGTATCAAAACGAGAAAGAAATGTCTACAATAAAAGAGAGAATGAAACATTAGTAGAAAATTGCAACTTGCTGGTGTTTACCACTTTGCGAATTGAGTTGGTTTAGATTTTATGATCCCAAGAATTTTAGAAACACTAGAAACGTTATCCATTTCCAACTCAATAGTTTTGTCTCTCTTCTGAGTAACAAAGTAGCAACTACCTCGCTCTATGCTGATTACTGTAACGGTAGACTCTTCTAGCTAAAAGCTGACCTTCAAAACCTTGAAATGCTTTATAGCAAGAGTAGAATGACAATGCCATTTCTCGAGAAAAAAAACTCCTTCGCTCTTGTTTTTAATTTTTGTAAGACAATGTAATTTTTCTTTAATATTATTACTGTTAGTAAAATTTAGATCTCTAAATTTTGGATTTTTATTTTAGAGAATAAAGTGTGATCTTTTCTTTTTTTTTTTACCAAAGATATAAGACTCGAACCCGCAACCTCTTAATAAAGTGTGATCTCTTATCATTGAATATTTTCTCTCTCATATTTTTTTTTGTCACACCTATAAAATAAATTGTGAGAGATCACACTTTACCCTCTAAAGTGAAATTCAAAATTTAGAGGATCCAAATCCCTGTTAGTAGGGCTGGAAGTGAGTCGAGTTAGACCAAACTCAATCTTGATTCACAATAATTAAGCTTGACTCACGGCTCGACTCATTAACAATCGAGTCTATTTCGTAAGCTCAAGCTTGGCTCAACGAAAGCTCACGAGTTGGCTCGAGCTCATGGCTCAAAGAATAGGAACATAA
>NC_029785.2:4772772-4775724 GCF_000816755.2 Arachis ipaensis
TTTTTTTATTTATGACCTACATCAAATTTATATATAAAAGATGACTGTAAATTTTTAAATAATTAAGAACATTAATATGTATGTAAAATTATATATTACTATTTTATATATATATTAAATTATTAATACGCATATCCTATATGCATTTAATCTATATTTTTAATATTATATATATAATCGAACCAGCCCACAAACTAATGAGCTGAACTTATCCAAACTCAAACTCAGCTCACCAGCTCACGAGTTCATCTTATCAAACTATTAATGAGTCGAGTTCAAATTAGTTCATGAACTGGCTTGACTCACTTATAGTCCTATCTGCTAGTAGAAGTTGTTAACTATCACGTTAACATATTGAGTTGAACGTTAAATAACAACATGAAATAAATATGCATCAATTTGTCTCTAAATTTTAATTAGAAACTTATTTATTCTTATTCATTCAAATAAAATAGTCGTTTTGACGTCGAATTAATAAAAAATTTATTTGTTTAAAATCTATTTTTTTGAAAAAAATTTATAATTGAATTTAACTAAAGACATGTATTAAGAATTAAGATTATTAATTTAAAATTTTTTTATAAAATATTTTATTTTTATAATTGAATTTAACTAAAGGCACGTATGATAATTGATAACTATAGTACAAACTGCCCATTAGACGCCCTCTCCTTAGTATTAGCTGATAATATTTAGGTGTATTTAGGGTGGGTTTCATTTTGCCTTGAAAAGAGAAGTGTGTTTGAGTTATTTAAATATTTTATCTTTATGTTTGACAAGGCTTTTATCATTTAAAGGTTATAAAAGTTATATGTACTAAAAGTTATAAATTTTAGTTTCAACCCATGTTTATCAAAAATTACAAATTATAGTTTTTTTGTTTATTTTTTCACGTATTAAAATTTATGTTATATATATCAATTTCTAGCTTTTCCGTTGATCCTTGTACGTTAGATTGAATTTTATATTCCATGTACTAATTATGTCCTTCATATTTATATGTTTATTATTTTTTTATAATATTTTTTTCTAATACTCTCTTATGTATATTATTATTTTTTATAAAATTTTTGATTTTTTATATGAGTTTTTTTTACCGTTATTGTTATTTTTTTTGTATGGAATATTTTTTTACTTTGTATTATGATTCTATTAATCCTATTAGAGTACTAAAAAATATTGAAAGTGTTAAAAAAAATTAAAATTTATTTAAATATCTAAAATAAAATAATTATTTAAATTCATGTCCTTTTCTATAATTTTTTATCTAAAAGTGATTTTAAATAATATAATCTAAACAATATTTAATTTACTATAATCCATTTTAAATAAAAATGATCAAACATAAACCACATTAATACTAACTCACTTTTGATCAAAATCAATTTTACAAAATCAATTTTATACAAATTTTTATTTACAAATAGTAATTCAATCACACACTTAACATTTTATTCAAAAACGTCTTACATATAAGTATAACTAAGCATATTAACGCCAATGAGTAATAGCTCAAATGACATAAACTCCCCATGGCATAGTTTTTCCATACTCAATTAAGAGGTTGCGGGTTCGAGTCTCTTATCTTTAGTAAAAAAAAAAAACTAAGCATATTAACAAAATAATGCTTTTTAGTTTAGTATTTTGCATCTACAGAGTGTAATATGATTTCGCGCGGCTTAAACAATTAAAAAAAGTGTTATTAACTTAGGAAAAGTTTAGGGACCAGCAATTTTATCAAATTTTGGCCAGCATGTAACCATCAAAGAAGAGTAAGCCATTTGATGAAATCTCACATTAATCTCACACCATTAAAAGTCTCATTGATGGCTATTTAATGGCTATAAATCCCAAAAATTGCTGACCCCTAGGATTCCTCGTTAACTTATTATAAATAGGCATTAGCAATTTAGCATATAAATAAATGATTTAAAAATAATGACATTTTAATAATTAATTCAAATACTATAACAAATGTCACCAAAAAAAAAATACTATAACAAATGAATATTTTCAGGTTTGTCATAAACTAAATATTTTGAAAATAAAAATAGTATGTTGGTTAGTCCACTAATACATTTAGATTTCTGAGTAATTTGTCACAAATTACCATTGCATTGCATTGAGGTCAAATAGGCAACCCACGTGTAAGAACACAAAAGTCAAGCGTTGACTCACTCTTCTCATTCCCCTTCTTCTCCAAAGAAAGAAAGCAATATTTTTTCCTCCATTAAAACATTGAAACACTCTCTTCAAACTCCTTCAACTATTTTCCTCACACAATGAACCAATCTCATTCCACAATTATCACTCAACACCATCACCATGACCTCTCCTGCACCCGCCCTCCACTCCATCCGCGCCTCCCTCTCCGACCTCTGCGCTCCACCGCCGGATCCACGCCGTCCCTTTCACAACCCCCGCTGCTTCTCGGCGTTCGCTCGCCGCCTCCAGCTAGTCCTCGATCAACTCCTCCTCTTACTCCCGCCCACTCCACCGCTGCCCGTTCAGACGGCGCTGAAAGGCATTGCCGGCGACCTATCCAAGGCGGCGGAAACTGTGTCGTTGTACGAAAACGCGAGCAAGATCTTCGTTTTGTTGAACTGCAAAACGCTGTGCTCGTCGCTGCAAGAACAAACCGCCGCTATTTCGGGGTGGCTGGCGTTGCTTGATTCGGGGGTTGAGGAGTTCCCTGAGCTTCAAAAGAAGGTCTTCGATCTTAGCAGAGACATGAAGCTCGCACAATTTAGGGTACAAATTTCATTTCTTTTCATTCATTTTAGTCCTTCACTTTATCAGCTTAATTAATTTGGCTAGCATAAATTATATTTTTGTTTTTAAAATTTGTCAAAAAATTTTAAAATATCTTTAATTTTATTCTAAAATTTTTTAATTTGCATGAAATGAATCATTTTTAAAAATTTTAATTTATCAAAAGTGCTATAGAATTAT
>NC_029785.2:4776333-4781809 GCF_000816755.2 Arachis ipaensis
TAACGTTAAAATTAGTAAACAATTTTAAATTTTTATTTAAATAAATATATAATAAACAATATATGCTTGAACTTTTTATTTTTTTTTATAAAAAAGTTCTTCATTAATATTTTTAACATGTATTCTTAATATACAAATTAGTTAAATCTATATTTTAAAGGTATTCTTGTCTATCAATAAATAATTGGAAGACAATTTTTGTGTTTACCCAGTTAATTTTACTTAAAATGCGTTGAGATTACGTTGTTGGTCATCTTAGTTCGCCAGCGACATTAAGAGATAAGTAATAAGTTGATGTGTTACACCACGATGCTTGCAGTGCTGCAATGCAATCTAAACATCAAGACATAGACATGTATCACTAAGAATAATATACACCATGCATGTTTAGATTGGACAACGGCCAAATCTTCTAAAGAACTATACTTAGATTTTGTCCATTAGAGAAGTACGTTGATCTTTTTAGTTTATTAAGCTTCAACAACAAAATGCAATCCCCATTGTTTTTGGCTCATCTTTTGTGTTATTGTGGTTAATGTTTTTTATGATAGGTCACAGAGAATGAAGAGAGGGTGTTGTGTGCATTGGAGAAGGAAGGGCAAGGGAGAGATACAAGCAAAGCAGTGCAGAGTGCCATTATGATGGATTTGGCTCGTGCTTTTGGGGTCGATCCTGATGATCATGCTGAGTTACTCACCCAAGTGAACCTCTTCAAAGACGATGCCTTGCGCTCCAAGTCGGTCCTCGAGACAAGAATTTTGGCTTCCCTGGAGAGAATTCTTAAGAACTGGTCCGTCGAACCTGCCATAGTGACCCGGAATATGGACTTTGATATTGAAGATGATGATGATGCTAATGCTCCAATTATGCCCTTCAAAAATTTCCTTTGCCCATTGACCAAGGAAGTGATGACAGACCCTGTTGTGGTGCTGGAGTCCTCTCAGACCTATGAGAGAACTGCAGTTGAGTACTGGTTTTCGAGGTGCATTGAGAATGGCATCGACCCCATTTGTCCGGTCACTGGAACCGTTCTTAAGTCCTTGGAGCTGAAGCCCAACATTGGCTTGGCAGGGGCAATTGAGGAGTGGATTGGCAGGGTTGTTGAATATCATGTTAAGTCTGCAGCACAGCATCTGATTGAGGAACCGTTGTCTATTGATCACGTCGAGCGAGCGCTGGATAATATTTATAAGGTTTCTGAAGAACACCCCACTAGCAGATATGTTATCAGGAATGCTGGCATTGTGGTATTGATAGTGACTGTTCTTAGCAAGAACTCTAAAACTATTGGATCGCGTTTGAGAAGCAAAGTTCTAATGACTTTACTTAGCATGGCCAAGGACGAAGAAAGCAGGGTCAGTTTTATTTATCTTTTTCATTCATACTTTCAAGTTCAAATTTTCTGAGTACATTAACAAAACACTTGCATACATTTTCCCCTACCAATAAGCGTAAATTCCATTTTTAGTCATGAAAAAGTGAATTAATGTGCACAAAATTATGTGGCTGCAATTTCGATCCTTCTAAGAGAATACGATTATGGATTATGCTTTACAAGGGTTGAACTTAGTGATCTGCTTAGAGCTCTGTTAGCTGCAATTCTTCTATTCCATATGTCTTAGTAGAAATTACATTAACCATTAGCTGATAGCTTTTCTGTGATTTCAATTTGTGGTGTTTCATTGAATTATTTTCCTTTAGTTTGTGGTATAAATGAAAAGGAGAAGCTTTTACTTTTTGAATTTAACATAAATCTTTACATACTGCCAGAAAATAATGCTTGAAAGGGGTATCACTAGATTGGCTATACATAGTCTTATTGGGAACTCTGAGAAAGAGAGAGAGTATGCTGTCAAGTTGTTATCAGAGTTCTGCAACGAGGATGATTGTTGCGTAAGAATTGCATTGGAGAAAGGTGCATTAGTTCTTCTGTCAAGTATGGCTGGAAATCTGGAATATCCCTCTCTGTCTAATTTAGCTGAGGAAGTCTTAAAGAAGATGGAGAGAGTGGAAGCTAATGTTCAATGCTTGGCCGCAGCTGGAAGATTTGAACCATTACTTTCACGGTTACGTGATGGTATGTATTACACTAGTTTATGCTTAAAGCACTGGAGTGTAGGGATTGGTTATAAACCAACATAAACTAATAATTTGATCCTCACAAGATTAAACTGCTAACAATTTATATTATATTTCTCATGCAGTATCTAAATGATCACTGCAGTGACAACTTGGTCTTTTAAGTGCCTAGATATTTCTCTTTTTTTACTAACTGGTAGACGCTTAAAATTAAATGTCAAATTGGAATTTGAATGAATTTTGGAGCAGGTTCTGATGGCGTTAAGATAGAGATGGCCTCTTTGGTGGGAAGGATGACATTGACAAATAGCTGTAAAGAACAAATTGCTAGGGACGGCGCCAGAGTATTTGTCGAATTGCTGTCTAATCCAGAAGGAATGGGACCAAGTTTGCAAGCATTATATAACTTGTCTGGATTGGATGACAATGCAGCCATCCTTGTTGAGTCTTCAGTCCTTCCATCTCTTCTGGAAATTCTTTTCAATGAGCAGGATCCTTCATATGAGTTTAAGTCATTAGCTGCTTCAACAATTGCAAATATAGTCTCAAAGCCAGGGCATTGGGAGCTAGCATCTGCTGACAAGAAGGGAAATCCAATGCAGTCTGAAAATATTGTTTTCGGACTTTTGGGGATCTTAAACTATGTGTCCTCTGAATGTCAAGTGACCATTCTTCGCATTCTTTGCGGGATTACTTCATCTCCTCAAGCATCAGGTATTTATAGTGTGATTGTGATTCTTTAATTCAATGATTTCTTTACTCCAGGTCATGTTGATTTCGCAATTTATCTACTGTGGTAGATGTTTCAAACTGAGAATAATTACTTCACTTTCACCATATGTTCACCATTTTCCAAGGTTCTACCATCAATAATTAGTTTAGGCTATTTTGTGACACCTCTTTAGAGTTTAGAGTATAGACCTTTTGTTAAATACAACAATGTTTTTTTATTCTTCATAGAAGAAGAATTTCATCATTATGACTAGAAGTACCCGAAATTGCATTTCCATTATATCCCAAACTAAAATCTACAGCAAATCCAAAATTTTTTTAAGTCAATGTTTCTGTCACCAGCATTACATTAGTTCATTAGTTTCTGTTAGTTTTCAAATAACATCTTATTCTTTTGCATTGGCTTTAAAAGTTATTGAGTCCTACTATTATGTATTGGAATGTTCTAAAGATTATTTAAATTTGTTTATCTTATTCAGAGTCGGTAGCCATGCAAATCATGTCTGGTGGTAGCTTTAGAATGGTCGCGCCATTTCTTCAACACTCGGAAATCGAACACAGACTCTTGGCTTTTAAGCTTACCAGACAACTATCCGAATGGTGTAGTCAAGATCTAACAAACGAGCTAAGGCTTTCAAACACACTTACCATTCTTGAAGATAAACTATTAGATAACCAATCAACAAACGATGAGAGATCAGAAGCAGCACAGATACTAGCCAACCTTTCGCTCTCAGAAGCTGAAGTGAAGACACTTTTAGGAGACAACTTTGTGGAATGGAGTGTAGCTACTCTGAAAAACCAGAGGCGTGTTACAAATGCAAGATTTTCACACTCTGGCATGCAGGAAGGCCTTCTTGGACTCTTGCTTCACTATTCTAAAAACCTTGATCAACAAACTCTTAATGTAATCACAGGAAATCGCCTCATGTCAGTTTTCTGCGAGCAGCTGGACTATACCTCGAAACCAAAGGTAAAACGCCTTGCTGCTATTGGCTTAAAAAACTTGTCAGAGCTCGGAAGCTTGCGCAATACGGATAGAGAGTTTGGAGTTGGACAATCATCTTCTAGCAGCTTATTCTGTTCTTACCTTGTCTTCATGTGTGGGAAAGCTTCTAATCAACCTTCCACATGTCCCATTCACAACATCCCTTGCGACGACTCCACTCAACTGTGCCTCCACAAGACCAATTCTATCAAGCCATTGGTTGATCTCCTAAGTGACAACGACACAAGTGTTCAGGTCGCCGCTGTGGATGCACTATCTACTCTCCTTTTAGATTACCATTCGCGTAGTTTCAAAAGAACTGTTGATGAGCTTGAGCATCTAGGCGTGGTTGATTCAGTGATCACTCTTTTCACGGAGGTTCGATCTGGGGAGCTTCAGGAGAAGACAATTTGGATAATAGAGAAGATACTGAGAGTGGAGAATCATAGCCAAAGATATGCACTCAATCAGCCTCTTGTGAGAGGCTTGGTTGAAGCATTCAAGCATGGGAATAGCAACACAAGGAAGCATGCTCAAGATGCTCTAACACTCCTTAAGCAGTTATCAGGTATTAGTGGTAAGGAATCAAGTCAATCTAGATCTAGGAGATAGCAAGAAATTCAATGATAATTATTGTTGCTCATTGACATATTGCATGTATGATTAAACAATTATCTTTTTGTTGTATATCAGTTTGCAAATGTTTAGTTAGCAAGCATAATTTGTCAACATAAAATCTGTAATAGGGTCATCATTAATTCTGAATAGGGCTTAAAAAGCAAGAAAATATTTAATGTTAGTGGTTAAACTAGATCATGATTTGTGCAAGATATCAATTATTTATTTTTATTACCCCTCATGCACTGAACTAAAAGAAGGGTTGCCACAAGAGCACCCATTTGATGGTCTCAACGATTATGATCCAATTAATAAACGTGTTACATGCATGAACAAATAATACTATCTTTAAATTGCAAAAGCACTCTTCACTCTTCATTCAAAAAGGTCATAGAACTATCATGGTCCATAACTATGCTTGCGTCATTGTAAAACCAACCATTTACTTAACACTTAAGCTTTGTTGGTTTGAGGCGAAGTGAGAAGAAAATTAGTGGGAGGGAGAAGAATAGAAGAGAAGTGGATTAATTTCTCCTGTTTAGTTGAAAAGGAAATAGAGAAAAAAGTATAGAATAGAAATGAAAAATGTGGTGGAATTTACCTAAAAATTTCTTCCCCATAAGTGAGAAATGAAAGAGAAGTTGATTGTATCCACTTCTCTTTGTCCAAATTAAACAACTAAAAGAAAATTAACTTCCACTTTCTCTTCACTTATTTTCTTCCATCCAAACAAAGCTATACCGCTACATAAGACTCGATAAACATACATATAAGTGGGGACTTTTCTAACGGGTAAACTACTCAATGATAAAATATTATTAGGAATAATATATCGTTAAGAAAAATATTCAAAAAGATGAGAGAGATATAAACTCCCAAAAAGTAAAGAAAGTGACGAACATAATTAAAAATATTCTTTTTATTCAATTTTTTTAAAAATATTTGAAATTATTTAAAAATAGTATGCAAAAATTTTTAGATCTCTTTATTCATTTTTAAACAACATTTTCGGCCATTTACAAAAAACATTTCACAAAACAAAATCATTTGGTGTAAAAT
>NC_029785.2:4782962-4785564 GCF_000816755.2 Arachis ipaensis
TAAAATTATTTTTATCAGTAATATGAATTTTCGAATACTATTTTGATAGTTTAACTTTTTTTTTTAATAAGAGATTACTAACTCCATTTTACATGTTTTAATTTAGAGAAAAAAAGTTGTTTATTTGTGAAGTATTGAATCAAGAGGGAAATTTCACACATGTTCAGTTTTGTTGTTGTGTTGTTTTTGTTAATTTTTTATTCTCTAAATTTGATTTAACTTAATTAGTTCACTTTCATTGTCCCTCATGTGTTGCACTAAGATAACCCTATATACAATTATTACAAACTTATAAAACTTAAAATCATGCAGCGATATTATTCTATTTTAAGACATGGTAAAAGCTACAAGCTATCACCAAAAAATAAAAAAAAAATGTGGAATAAAGATGATTGATTAGGTTTGATTACCATACCCCACAAATGAACCATGGATTGAATTTGATGAACTGATTATAGAAAGTGGGAAAACAAAGAAGAAAAAGAAGTTAGGAGGCACAAAGTGAAAAAACCAAGGATGGCTTTAATCTGTTAAATTGCCAGAAAGTTTGGCAATTGTGGGAACACATTGCTTCACTTTGCAGGTGCAATATGCGTAAAATACACCAAAAAGAAACAAAGGAATTGCACCGATCAGTGCTCTTTTTGGTGGCGGAAAAAGTGTTACAGAAGCAACTTGTTTTACTTTCTGGCTGCACCAATTATATAAAGTGGAAAGACATGTTTATGTGCAGCATTCAGAGTTACTACGCTTTTCCTTTTATTTGTTTCTTAGCTGAAACTCACAAGCAGTTGTACAGTTGTATTAACGTGAAGTTGATAACTGAAAATCGTTACATAATTTAATAAATTTGACTAAATTGTTATCAAATGATTTTCAACTATCAACTTCATATTAAAAAAACTGTTCGTACGTGTTTTAATCCTATTTTGGTTCTTAAGGTTTAAAGTGTTCTATTTGAATTCAAAAAAGTTTTATTTAGCTTCAATTTAGTCCCACCGTGATGTCAAAGATAAATAATTAACGAAATGTCCTACATGACAGCAATATAAGAACAAGATCGATAATTTGGAGAATAGGTACAAGTTTCAGAGGCACAAAATCAACTGTGGATGCATCAATACATGTATTTAACATTTTTTTTAGTTTTATAGAAAATATTTCATTTTAATTATAAGAAAAATGATAAATAAATGTATTGATGCATCCACGATTGATTTTGTGCCTCTGAAACCTGTACTTATTCTCTAGATTATCGACCTTGTTCTTATACTGCTGTCATGTAGGGTATTTTGTTAATTATTTATCTTGGACCTCTGGTGGGACTAAATTGAAGCTAAATGAAATTTTTTTGGATTCAAATAAGACACTTTAAATCTTAAGGACCAAAACAGAATTACGCCCAAACGTAAGGAACCAATTTAGTACTTTACCCTTTTATATAATACAAAAATACAAAATTAATTATAGTTTCGTGATTAGAAATTACATCTAAGTTTCATATATAGTCGCAAGATATCAGGTAAAATATCACAAGATTTTTTCTTTTGATGATAAAATATCACAAGATTTAATTCTCATAATTCATATATAAGATTAAATAAACTTTAAATAAATTTGAAGAATTATTGCAATTTTTGTATATAAATCTGAATTTAAGATAAACAATCAAAAGATTTGAAGCATGTGGCAATCATTTTGACTCTGGTTCATTTGTTTGAGGGGACCACTGACATACTCGTGCAAATTAAATAATCAATTACTTCAAAAATTACATGTATAATAATAATAATAATAATATATTGATCCCTTCTTTCTTCTTGCTTTGGCCTCTATGGTCCATTATTATGTACTTCATTCTTCTTTCATCTAATAAAATTACATTCAGATTTAAAAAAGAAAATTAACACCATAGAACATATTAGGATTAATTAAACTCCTATAAAATGAAAAAATTAATAAAATAAAAACAATAAGAATCTATTTAATATTTTAAGAAATTATACAATTACCCATCTCAAATAATAAATTACAAAATAACTCAACTATAGTTAAGTAATGACCAATTAAAATGTGACACATCATAAAGGGTAACTTATATGTTATTTTAGAGGGGGTTGGGTAGAATTCACCAACTTGAAAAGACCAAGTTTAATTTCTATGATACGTTGGTGATGCACAAATTCTACAAAAGGGTACGTAATTAAAAAAATTAGATATCAAATAAGACAATCTACTATATTTAATTAGTCAATAGATATTTAAATTAAACCCATATGCTCTTTTTTATTTTTTATTCTGGTCGGCATATGTGTCTATTTAAGAATTAATGTGTAATGGGAAAGGGACAAGAAAACAGCTTAAGAAAAAGTTTGATCAAGTGACGATAAATGTATGTGAATTCATAGGGACAGTTTATTTAAAGGTTAAAAATTACATGCACTAAAATAAAATTCCGGATGTCGTATTTGGGAATAATAGTTAAGGTTTTTTTGTGGTTATAGAAAATAGTTAAGATGTTTTAATAAAGTTGTTTGAGTTTAAGGTTTATTTTAAAAAATATTCTGGTATTTTTATATATAAAATCCCATTCTCATATTAT
>NC_029785.2:4785705-4800104 GCF_000816755.2 Arachis ipaensis
CTTTATAATTTTTAATTGAAAAATATAAAGTACAATATTTTTTATCTTTATTTTTCTTATTCTTTTAAAGTCTTATTATGATATCAGAGAAAAACTAAAAAATTATTATTGGGTCATCTTCACACCACAACAAATTCAAATTATCCTCAAATTCACATTTTAAATATTTCTCCTGTCTTGAGTGTAAGAAGGATGTATCAAGTCTTACATCATCTAAAACTAAAAACCTAATAGTTTTTATAAGTGTGAAGTAATCCTTATCTCTTAAATTATCTTTTGAAATAAGTTAGACCCACTTAATTTTTTATACTGCTAAAACTATCAATCTTAATCGTTAACAATTTTATCACTCATCACGAGTCTCTTCTCTAGATTACAAAAACAGAAACAACCAGTCCTTCAAATTAACTTGGACTTTTGCCAAGTTCAAATACTAATTATTTTTGTTCTTTGAATATTTTTTTTATTATTAATAATTTTTTTAAATCAAAATTTATTTTTTGAATACTTGGATCATTGATTCTGATACCACAAATCACATTACATTAAATTTGTCTTGGTTCATTTTTTACACTAATTTTTTTCTATTATTGTACATTTACCAAATAATTTTCAAATTAATATTTTTTTTATAGAGGCATTGTTCAATTTTCACCATTCTTTTTGTACTTTAGAGGTCAACATTTGAGAACGATTGGTTTAGGTAGAATGAGAGAGATTACATGTCTTTGAATGCAATTTCACTAATAATTCATCTACTATACATTCCATAAATTCTATTAATCCTCACCCCCATTATGCCTTCAAATACATGTCATTTTTGGGTAGGATATTTTTTTAGACAAAGACTCAATCATTTATATAAATAATTTTTTTTATTTCTATGCATCATGATGAGACTTATGATATTTGTCATCTTTCTAAACAAAAGAAACTTTTATTTTTTCAAAATTTTAATAAAACTAATGCAACTTTTCATTTATTACATTTTAATATTTGGGATTCATTTGGATAAAATTCTATTTATAATCATAAATATTTTTTTAACTATTATTGATGATTTTAGTCGCTTTACATGAGTTGTTTTATTAAAATCAGAAGGAAAAGTGCAAAATCATGTAAAGAATTTTATTAATTTAGTTGAAACACAATTCAACACTGTCGGTTCCGAGAATGAACCGGAATTCATTTTACATGATTTTTATGCTTCAAAGGGCATTATTCATCAACATAGTTGTATTGAAACCCTCAACAATCTGGAAGGATAGAACAGAAGCATCAACATATTTTGAATATAGCTCGTGCTCTTATATTTCAATCTAATTTACTATCTTTTTTGGTTTTATACCGTTAATCATGCTGCTTATTTATTTAATAGAGTTCTATCATGTGCAATTAATTTTAAAACACCATTTTATTTAGTGTGTGTTTGGATTTCAGTTTGCAAACGTGAGTTTGCATAAAATTGATTTTACAAAATTGATTTTGATGAAAAGTAAGTTTTGGTTAACATGATTTATGTTTGGCAATATTTGTATCAAAATTGATTATAGCAAAATAAATGTTGTTTGAATTATACTACTCAAAATCACTTTTAGATGAAAAATTACTAAAAGAGACATCAATTTAAATTATTTTTTTATATACATGCAAAAACAGAACCTAACAAAAATAATATAAAAAATATTTATTATATAAATAAATAAATACAATAAAAAAATATGAAAGAGAGTACTATAAATTTTATAATATCAAGAAAATAAGTACTAAAAATAATTTAAAAAATTAAAATATTCAATTTACTAGTAATTGAAACAAATCTGAACGATTTTAATGAAAAAAATGGAAGGAAGAACTATGCAAAAGTAGAAAGAACTATAGAGAACTACTGTAAAGCTTATAGTTATTGGTATCCTTTTTATAGAATAAAATGAAGGGTAAGGTTGGTAAAAAAGAAAAAAAAATTCACCTAATTTTCTAAAGGTAATCAGCAACCATGAACGTGAAACGCAGAAGCTACAAATTTTAGCTTCTTCTCAACGTGGGTTTAGAGGCAGAATCGTTTCTGCGTTTAGAAAGAAAAAAATTGCCAAACATAAAAGTGAAACTTTCAAGAAGCTCAAACGCACTTCTTTCTTCACCAACGCGTTTGCCAAACACACCCTTAATCATCTACTAAATTATCATGACCTTAAAATTTTTGAATGCTTATATTTTGTTTCTACCATAATAACAAATAAATCAAAATTTGACCCAAGAGCAAAAAAAAACTGTGTTTAATTATTTTTAACATGATTTTAAATGATATATTGTTTATATTTTAGAAGATAAAATAATTAAAATTTTCAGAAATGTGATTTTTTTTTTTATGAAATAATCTTGTCTTTAATCACAAAAAATGTCCAATTCCATACACCAAATCCAATATTACCAAGCACACCTTCTCAAAAACAATATTCAGTTAGTCATTCTATTGGGTCAGAACCTATTCATATTATCCCACAACTCATTTTTATTAAACCACCCATTCTTCCATCTTCACCTATACCATAACATCTCCCATTCTTCCTTTAGTCTTCACTGAAGTCTCATCAAGCCAAAACACATCTCAATCTTCTACATCCAACACAACACCATCATCTTATTCCAGATCTTTTTCTCCATCAGGCTCATCATCACTGTCTCCTTCACTAGAAGAATCTCTTCTTTCCCGTCACAGCCAACGAGTTTGTCAACCACCAACTTACCTTTTCGATTATATTTGTAATTCCTCTCTCACTTGCATAAATTTTTCTTCTTCAAGGTGTCTTTATTTAATCTCTGTTATGTATTTTTCTTCTATTTTTCATACTTATAAAACCTATTTTTTATCTCTACAATCTGAGGTTGAGCCAAAGTCTTTCAAAGATGTAAAAAAATATTCTAGTTGGCGTAGTGTCATAAAAGATGAATTGGATGTTCTTAAGTTGAACAAAATTCGGTGTCTTATTGATTGCCCTGTAGGTGTCAAGCCGATTTGTTGTAAGTGGATTTATCAAATCAAACGTAAGCCAAATGGTTCCATTAATAGATATAAAGTGCGTCTTGCGGCTAAGAGATTCACTTAGACTGAAAATGTTGATTTTTGGAGACATTTTCTCCTGTTGTCAAACTTGCCACTATCAGATTATTCCTAACTTTGACATCCATAAAACACTGGCCCATATACCAACTAGATGTCAATAATCTATCTTGTACGGTGACCTCCCGAAAGATGTTTATATGTCCTTGTCCCTTGAAATTGTCTCAACTTGTTCAAATCAATGTTGTAAATTGTTAAAATCTCTATACGGTTTACGGCATTCTAATCGCATGTGGCATGAGAAACTCTCCAATTTTTTACTATCTTATGGATACCAGCAGACTATTTCTAATTATAGTTTATTTGTTAAATTTATTGGTGCTGAAATCTCTACTCTTCTGGTTTACATGGATGATATTGTTATAAATGAAAATTCTATTTCTGAACTTGCTACTGTTAAAATAATTTTGAACCAACATTTCAAAATTAAAGATTTGGGTCATTTGAAATATTTTCTACGTATTGAGTTGCTAATCAGAAAAGAAAATTGTTCTCTCTCAAAGAAATATTATCTTGATCTTTTAGAAGACTCTGGTTTGTTAGGTGCTAAACCAGTTTCTGTTCCCATGGATAGTGCTACAAAACTTCATCAGGACGACAACCCCCTTCTCTCGGATCCTTTTGTCCATCAACATTTGGTTGATCGCCTCATATATCTTACCACCACGAGTCCAGACATCATGTATGCAACACAACAATTAAGTCAATTTATGACGTTTCCTACTCAGTCTCATCTTCAAGTTGCAAAGCGAGTGTTGAGGTACTTAAAGAGTAGTCCCGGGAAAGGAGTTTTCTTCCCCATAAGTTCAGAAATTCATATTCTCGACTTTAGTGACTCTGATCGGGCCGGATGTCCTGACACTCGATGATCTTTAACATGCTATTATTTTTTCTTGTACAACTCTTTAGTCTCATGGAAGACCAAAAAAAAACCACCATTGTCCGTTCATTAACTGAAGCAAAATATTGTACACTTGCCAACACAACTTGTGAACTTCAATGGATACCAATGTGTTATAATTTTTACGCATCTCTCTTACCACCAGTTTTATATTGTGATAATCAGAGTGTCCTTTATATTGTTACTAATCCGATTTTTCATGAACTAACCAAACATTTGGAAGTTGATTATCACTTGGTCCGATAGAAAGCTCAAGCTGGAGTGATGAAATTTTTCTCCATTCATTCTTCTGGGCAACTAGCTGACATCTTCACCAAGCCTTTGTCTCCTCAACTCTTTCATCTTAATCTCAATAAACTTGGCGTTCTTGACATTTTTCATCCTCCAACTTGCAAGAGCATATTAAACCACTCTTTCACATTAGCCCATGACAACAACAAAGAAATCTCACATCAACTCATAAATTCATCTCAAGAGAATACATAAATTTTACCATAATTTTAGTTTTTATTATTTTTATTTGTTCTTATCTTTCATAGGTAATGCTGTATATATATATTTGACTTTACTTTTATAATTTTTCAATGAGTAAACTACAATTTCTACCCATAAAAGTTGTAAACACTGACGTATCTACCCATAAAAAACAGAAATTATCATTTGAACCCATAAAAAATGATTTTTACAAGCAAAATTATCCAAACCCTAAAAAATTAAATAAAATTCCTAAACTACCCTTCTCTCCACCACTACCACTATCATCTCCTCCCCCTCCTCTCTCTCTCAATGTTCCGCTAGGACAAGTCTTGCAGGCTTCGATGGTGCAACCAGCTCTCCCCACCCGTGGAGCATCGAGCCTTCACCCCAGAAGAGGACGACACCATAATCAGAGCTCACGCTCAGTTCGGCAACAAGTGGGCCACCATAGCCCGACTCCTTTCCGCCGGCAGAACCGACAATGCCATTAAGAACCACTGGAACTCCACCCTCAAACGCAAGTGCGCCTTGTAACACCCTAACTACCAAAGCTCGCACTTCCGGCTGCGCGACTCTGATAGTTCGGACATTACGATGACACTTATATTAATTAATACTAAAATATGAGCCTGTTTAAAACTTTAAACCGCAATACCGCTCCCAAAGATACTTTCGTTCGATAACGTACATCCATCAATACCATTCAACTTAAAACAACTCATAAAGAGTACATCCATATATATATACATAAATATATATAAATAATATTACAAACATAATCCAATACAATTCCTATCCCTCTTACAGATTATATCAAGATAAAGGCGAGGGTGCAGTAAACCATAACTAAAACAATACAGAGCATCACAACAACAATTAAATAAGCTCTTCGTAACCTCTGCGCCCATATCCTGAAAGGGGAAAAATGTAGGGGGGTGAGAACATCATCCTCGAAAGGGTTCTCAGTAGAGGGTTTTTGGGAATTACTGTAATAGGATACATGAAGATAAATCATACCAGTGATTAATAACCGTCTTATGCCTCTTTTCAAAAACAACGGTTTACAATAAAAATAAAGTCGGAAATCTCTTCTAAAAGAGGAACCATTCAATTCTCAAAAACTCAAAATCCTTTCAAAACGGTTTACCTATGCTGAAACAAAATAGCCTTTTATATTTTATTCCAAACCAGAAACACAAAACCGAAATCAACCATCGGTTCATCTCATTCCAACCACGGCCCTAGGCCCAAACAATCCAACAACAACCAATCACCACAGTCCAACAGAGTCCCAGTAGCAAACACAAATAGGAAGATGCAAGCACAAACAAACAGTTATTGCAAGTAGAACAGTTAGCAATTAATCACATAGGCAAACCAAGTATAATATGCACACCCAAACAATGTCACATAAATGCATATGATGCATGCCTGTCCCTAGTGGCTGATGATATCATCTGTCGGTTATATAGCCAACCCGACACGTCCTGGTAGCTAACCATGGACAGAAACACCCATCGCGGAGCAAGTAGGTTTGAGCTACAACCCCATTGCTACTACCCGCTCAACCCAGAGCCAGTGGAATAACTTTGAGTAATAAAATAGGATCTAAGCCAAACTGAGTCATGTAATCATTTACTTCTTTCAAAGCTGTTTTCTTTACTTAGGCAAAACCAGCTTCAACTCCCATGATAAATTCTAAAGCCTTTCAACTGTTCAAAATTGTTTTAGTCTTGCAAAAGTTCAGAGTTCAAAGAGTACTTAAAACCTTTCTCAAAACATTTCAAAATAAAACTTGTCAATAGACATTCAGGTTCTTTCAAAGTCATTGAAACTTCTTTAATTGAAACCCCCAAGTCAAATTCAAAGACATAAACCCTTTTCGCATTCAAACAGCTTTAAAACACAAGTTTCATCTAAATAACTTTCTCTTGAAAGAGATACAATGCCTTTCTTAAGAAGCAAGACTAAATCACAATTCCCTCTTTAATAATTCATTTCAAAAGCATGAATCATCCTTTTCTTGATAATTCAAATAAAATAGCAAAAGTCTTTAACTCATCATTTTCCAGACAACATTTCAATAAAGACTCAGATTTTACAGTGCCCTCTGAATCGGTTGGGCAGTAGCCCCGGCAGTCAGCCCCAAGCAGCAGCGGCGATCTGAACCACACGCAGCGACGATGAAGTTCCAGGAAACTCAACAGAAGGGAAACTCAACTTAAAAGCCTTACCAGCAATGGAGCTCGGTGGCGGCAGCGGCGTTCCCGGCGGTTGAGGCTCGGCCAGAAGCTCCGGCGACACAGCAGCAGTGATGTTTTCCGGTGGCAGAGGCTTACTGGCGCACCCCATGAGCAGCGATAAGGTTCCCAACAGCAGCTGGGCTTCACCGCGGCAGAGTAAGCACAACTGGCAACGGCGCGGCTGGAGGTCACGGCGCGTACGGCGGCAACGCGGAAGGACTCCGATGCGGTGGTTGGACCTCAGCTCGGCCTCAGATCCGTTCTCTCCTTCGCGCGTCTCCCTTTCAGCGCGAGTCTTCCCCTCCTTCTCCCTTATTTCGCGGCCCCTTCCCCTTACCCCCATTCTTCTTTCTTTTTTTCGTTCTTTCAGAGAGAAAGGAAGCTTTGTGTGTGTGTGCTGCCGCTGCTGGGTGTTTGGGGGGAAGGTTCGGTGGCTGTTAGGATTAGAGATTAGGGTTTCATGTTTTTGAAACTTAGGGTTAATGGTATTTTGGTAATTTCACATAAAATTGGGAATAATATAATAATTGAAACCCAAATTAAATCCAATACTAATTATATATAGAAAATACTATTTGCTCATCAATTTCACAAATTATTTTCAATAAAATATCCAAATCCAAAATTTAGAAATAATATAATGAATTTCTCTATTTTTCAAAATAGCAATATCAATATATTAAAATATTGATTATTTAGTCCATATCATATAAAATCCTTATTATTTCATAACTATCAACTTTATAATACAAATATAGGAAATAACCCAATAATTATAAGATTGGATAATAAATTCTAATTATTTCAAATTCAATTAATCAAAACTTGCTCTAAATTTCTTTAATAAAGAAATTTTTGAAATTAAAGCTGTGGAAGTACTGAATTTGAAATTAGCTAATAATAGCCCTTTTTCAAAAGTTCTGGGTCTTACACGCCTCCATGGGCCCCATTGACGATCCTCACCTCGCGCAGCCACTCAAACGCTCCGTCAGCATCAGCGCCACCGTACACGTGTCAATGGTGGTGGTGAGGTACTCGTTGCCAACGGTGATGGCGACGACGGAGGTGGCGGGCCGTGGCCCAACTCATCCATGCCCTTCACCACTTTGAGTTCCCTGTTTTTTATTTTCTTCTCGCTCCTTTCCATAACTCAATCTTCAACCTCCTTAGGCAAAGACCCGAGTTTTAGCTTCAGCTCTTGCTGCATAACAAAAGCATCAATTATAGTGTTGCTGTTATTGCTTATATTAGTAGTAGTAGTAGCGGCAGTTTCGACTGGAAACCCTAATCTCCTGAGATCGTCGATTCCAATATTGGAGTTGGGAATTGGGGTTAGGATTTGGGGTACACCAGAAGGAGGGGCAAACGGATTATGAGTCAACCTGAAGAGATTTTGCAGGTAAGAGAGAGTGTGGGGGCAAGGAATCTGAAGATGATTCTATTGTTGTTGATGATGGTGAAGCCATTTTTCTGGGTTGAGAATTCAAAGAAGTAGAAGAGAGAGAAAAAAACAAAACACAAAAGGAAAGCGAGAGAAAGAGAAAAAGGAAGGAGTTGGCAGAGTTGACGGATTATGGCGGCGGCGACGAGCTCAGAAAATGGAAGGAGAGAGAGAGGATGGGTTAGTGGTGGTGGTGGCAGTGGTGGGGAAAAGATGAGAACATTGAGAAAGAGAGAGAGAGAGAGAGAGATATAATAGTGGTAGTGGTAGAAAGAAAGGTAGTTTAGGAATTTTATTTAATTTTTTAGGATTTAGATAATTTTGCTTGTAAAAACTATTTTTTTATGGGTACAAATGGTAATTTCTATTTTCTATGGATAAATATGTCAGCGTTTTTAACTTTTATGAGTAGAAATGATAGTTTACTCTTTTTCAATAAAAAATTACAAAGCACAACCTTCTTCATTTTTGCTTTTCTTATTTTTTTAGAATTTTATTAAAAATATCTAAGACTCATACCTTACAGAGATATTTACTGATTGGATTGGTTCGAATCTATGAGAAAATAAGAATTCAAATTGATAAAAAAAAAAAAGATCAATTAGTTTGGATGAGATTGAATAAGAGATTTTTTATAAATAGTATAAAAATAAAAATAAAAAATAGATAAATCATAAACTGTAATATATCATCAAATTCATACTAAAATAAACATCATCTAATATGCATAATTTGTCAAAATCTTTTAATGTTATATAAAACTAATCGAATAATGGGATTTGTTCAAATTTCGTAATCATAAAACCAACACTCAAACTAATTAAACTTGAGTATAATGAAGTCTTTCTCGATTAGACTCGATTATCTGAGAGCTACAATACTAATTAAATTGAGTTGTTTGATTGGATAATTAGAATATTCGTATCTATAAATATTTTTATTTGGAAAAGTATAGGTAACCAATAACATTTTTGAACAATGTGTGAATAATGTGAATTAATATGGTTAAAAGAGTAAATTAATCTTAAATTTAATTAATAGCATTAAATTAGAGTGTAGTGTATTTTTATTTGATTAGTGATTGTTCATGTTGTTCAAAATAGTCATTATTTACCTAGCACTCCCCTTCCTATTTTTATATCTCAAATAAAAACGGAAATATATTATTTTATATCATTATTTTCGATAGTAAATTTATAAAGAAACTACTTAGAAAAAGATGTTAAAAATATATTTTTTTAAAGATATCGTTTAATAATTATAATTTAACATATACAACTTGTTCGGTTAGTCGGGTACCAAACGGATCGGATGAACGAAAATGTTATGATCGGATGAAGACGATCTGGTCTTAGGTTGCTGAGGAATGGATCTACCTCCCGGGTTGTGCTTAAGGACGGATTGTTGGAGCCTCGCGACCTCCCGAGCTGTAGTGGTGTGAAGGGGGAGCCACCTGCAAAAAGGACTCCGACGCTCAAGTCAGGATCCGTACAGATGGCAGTAAAAGTGAGGGATAGTGACGTACCTCGGGGAGGGGTAGGACCCTCCCCCTATATACTCTGTACCTAGGACGGGTCCCACAGAAGCAAATCCGCCTTTCAGGAAGTTTCCTTTCCCCCAGCTGTCAGGTGCTTTGCTGGAGGGGTGGAGGTGTTGGGTTGGCCTCCTGGTTCGGGTCCAACGTGCCCGTCGGGTCGACCACCCGGGCCGGGGCATAATGTCAGCTGGGCTGAGCCGGAACATAACTGATTAAACTATGTTATTTTTTATTAAAATTAGGCTGGACAAATTAAGTTAGCCAAAAAATCAATGAGTTAAATTTTGAACCAGTCTAAATTAATATTTTTTATAAAAAATGACTATAATATTCCTATTATAAAAAATAACTAAAAATTTGTAGATCCACCACCACTCGGAGTATAACTTATGCTTAATCTTATCTTTAATAAGGTGGAATCACATTTCAGAGTACAAATTTTGGTCCTATCTTTTCTTTTCTTTTTTATGATAAACCAACGTTTTGTCTTTTATTTTGTTGAGCGTATGAAACAACAAGAGCTCAAAATAAAAAGAGTAATATTATGGAAATCTGAACAATCATTTAATCAAACAATTAGAAGTTCAACAGTTTAAATGTTAGAAGAGTTGAATTGATGGATATATTAAAATTATATTTTTATATAAACTATGGAATTCGGATCAATCATGTAATCTAATTTATTTTGAGTTCTTTTTTCTCGTTTGTTATTGAACATATATAGTTTTAGACTTTTAGTATAAATTTATCTATTTTTATTTTGTTAAGAAAAAGTTTTATAGTTACTCATAAGTTAATTATAATAAAAAGTTAAAGTTAAAAATACTATACATTTTGAAAGAAAAAAAAATTAAGATTAATTATAAGAATTTAATCTCCAGTATTAAAATTTTGGTTTCGCTATTGTGAAGACGTATTTCTTTTAGAATGAATATTCAATAGAATTTTTTTATTTCGACAGAAAAAATAATTATATAAAAAAATGATTAGTCGTCCTACGACGTGTACAAATTGTACACCTTCATAGTATAAAATTTTATCTAATAATATAGAATCATTCACTTTTTTTTTTTGCTGGTTGAATATTCATCCTAACTTTTTTCTAAAACGAAAAACACATTTTTCTCATACTTACTTGCTCTCTATGATGTAACTAACACGGATAATATTTCATGAAATCTTCTAACCATCGCCACATAAGATTTCTAACTTTTGCACTGTCAGAAAAAAAAATCTAACTTTTAATTATCATTTAGTTAAAGGATAAGGATTTTTTTCATTTATAAAATAAAAAAATATTTATTTTCTCCAAAACGAGTTTTTAGTTTTATTTTTTAAAATACAATTTTTTTTTTTGAATTAACAGTAAGTTTGTCGCTCCCGACAAATTTTTTGATAAATTTAAAGATAAAAGCAAGTCTATTGGAAATCAAGTAACCACAACTTCTCTAATTAATTTCTTCCTCATTTAATACGTTATTGCTACGATATCAGGAAATTCATTGTTATCCATTCATTACGATGGTAAAATATTGTATGATGAAGAAGGTTCAATTGTCTTTAGATCGAGCCAGCCGATGATTACGTTTATGACACCGGAGATCAATAGTTTAACAGTTTTGAAGAATTTGATATTGCATGCCCTCGGACAGTAAGAATCGAAAAGGGTAAAAGAAATTTACTGCAGATATCCGACCGAGTTAGATGGGAATTTGTTTTATAAAAGGTATATTATAGTTGTGTTGTCTGTGTCTTTGTTACTAGTATGTTTATCAGACCATCATTGTGAGCGATATTTCTATTGTTTTGCATTAGGTACCGGTTGCGCGACGACGAGGACGTACAGCTTATAAGGTCGTGGCACAACCGATGGACCAATATTCATCTGTTGGAGTTATACGTGTTTCTTGTTGAATTTGGTGGCCGAGGATCATCTGCAGATACTGTCGACGATAGTCCGACGAGTGGCGTTGTTAGATGAACTATCAGAAGGACGATGGTAGATCTGAATATGCCACCTGAGGGTAGTCAGGAAGGGTCTAATGTTGAAGTTCGTAACGTTGACTTAATGGATGACGGTCTTGAAAGTCATGACGGTTCTGCTATCGGAGATCCGATGATGGAGCAGTATGAAGTCAACCCCGATGATGGAGACGATGCTGATGAAGAACCAGCCGAAATCCCTTATGATGGTGACGAGGAAGAGGAGATGACCTACTACAGTGACACACAGATTGCTTTTACACAGCCTGTCATTTCTCAACCATATGACCGGCCGGAACATTTCAATTGGTTGAATCTCGATGCAATGATTTCGGATTAGTTGTTTACCCAAGGAGGTCTTGAAGAAGACCCAAGCAATGAGTTTGAGGTTGGACAACAATTTGGGAACAAGGAAGAAGTCTTGTTGGCAGTTAAGCAGTACAGCATCAGGAGGGCTGTGGAGTGCAAAATAGTCGAGAGTGACCATTGGAGGTACAATGCAAGATGTATCCAGTTAAAACCCAGTTGTAATTGGAGCATACTTATATCATATCGCCGAAAACAAGAAAGGTGGGGGTTAGGAGATACACTAGTCCTCATAGTTGCATGCAAACTTCGATGGGGCAAGATCATCGTAGGTTGAACTCGAAAGTGATTGCACAACACATTTTCATGATGGTCAAGGCCGATCCAACAATCAGCCCGTGAGCTCCAGGATTTGTAACAACATGGATGACGTTGAGCATAATGGGGAGAAGCGGTGCGGATTGTGTCGCCAAATTAGACACACGCGAAAGACTTGCACCGCTCTTAGTGATGGAGGAGCATCTTCTAGTAAACGGTAGCTGTACTTGTTTTAAATAAATTAATGTATGCATGATCTATAACATTGTATGTCGTGAACTATCATGCCAAAAAGTTATAAACTTGTAAAACATAGAAATGACATTTTGTTCATTAATTTATCATTAGTAATCTACTTATAAAATTTGTATAACATAGAGTTTGTATATTTTTCTTTTGATCCAATAAAATCTAAAAGGTCTCTATCTTAATTTTTATTGTTAGTTTGTTTTGCTAATTACTAACGCAGCAATGCAAAACGTGTCGCATTAATATTATTTAACCAACCACATCAGTATTTAATAAAATAAAATTAATGGCAGTGACTAAAATAAAAACCTTTTAAATTGTAGTGACAAAAGTCAAAAGAAAAATTTTATAAAGACTAATTATGTATAGTTCCCACCAAATTACAAATTAATGTTTCTAACTTCATTTTGTTCTACCTTATGTCTCTCAACTACCCCCTTTTAATGCATTATTATTAGTACTTTTAAAGTTAGCTAACTTGTGAAACCAATTATATTTTCGTTATTATTTCTTCAAAGAAACAATTTGTATAAATTTCTATCAATGCAAGAGAAGTGAGAGCATATTTGCTCTGAAATAGGTAAGCTTATGGCGAAATAATGCATTATATTTTTGGCAATAGCAATAAGTCAAAGTAAGTAAGCTTAATTAGCAACTCATACATCAATAGTAATAATAAATAACCCTTTTTCCGCTACAAGTTATATTCTTTAATCATATATTTTCATCATTTTTTTGGGTTTAAAATTTTGGTAGACTCCACACTTATTTTTTATTTTTATCAAAGTCAAAAATACTTTTGGATTTTTCGAATGTTTAAAATAAATACTTATAGACTTTTATTTTTTGAGTGAATACCCCATCCGGCCCCTGACAATTATCTCGAAAGGACAACGAGACCCCCAAGAAAAAAAAACACCCAACCCGGGTCTCGATCTTTTTTTTTTGGACTGATTAGCCCGTATGCCAAAAAAAAAACAACATTCACTTTTTTGGCACAAGGGCTAATCAATCCCATAAAAGTAAAGTTCAGGAGCCGAGTTGGATATTTTTTTTTCGAGGATCTCGTTGTCTTTTGAAGTACTTGTCAGGGACTGTTTTGGGATTTTTCACATACTTATAAAATATAAAACCGTTTAGGAAGTAAGTTTTATTAATATAGAACATAATCACATAAGTCGATTTCTTGTTAATTATGTAGCATAATTGACGTTGATGATTAATTGAATATTTGAAAACATTTAATTGCTTAATAATATTATTTTTTGGAGCTAAACTCTATAGAAGTAGCAATAATATTATATTACAAATACAAAATTCTTGCTGTCTCCTAATTATTCCAAAAGCATTTAATGTTTCGAACTAAACTTCACCAAATAAATCATCTGATTAATTGCTTAATTGTTTTTTTGATTGCGTAGGATTGTAGATCATGTTGTTGTTTTAGGATTGTAGATTACAGTTGGGATCCTTTGATGTTTTACTAAATTGAATTAAATTTCAATTATGAAGATCACCATCACATAATATCCACTACTACGCAACCATAAATAGATGGATAATATAACTTACTCTTTTCGATCCCTAATAATTATTGTATCTATATATTATTGGTACGCTAATGTAATCTCTTCATTTTTAAATAATTCCATTATTAAAAACTTATATAACATTAACAATTATTCTTTAATAAACTATCTCGCTTTTAGGCAAGAAGATTATTAAAAATGAGGTGGAGCGAGACTCATGCAAAGATGTTTAAACTTTAAAATGTCTTTTAATAAAAAATATTTAATCTCATCTATTAAATAGATTATCATATA
>NC_029785.2:4800145-4807155 GCF_000816755.2 Arachis ipaensis
GGTGCTCTAAAAATGAAAGGGAGATATGATATCTAATTTGATAAAAATTTTACTTTTCATCAAGTAATTTATGGTGCATATGTTACAACACATGTGTGAAATAGCAGCAGTTTTAAACTACTGCAAAATGAATTATTTGCATTTAGAATTATCATCATTTAAAATATGAAAATTAGAATTTGCAGTAGTTTTTAACAACTGTTGATATAACCACCGCTATATCAATATATCGTGTTGATTTGAAACTATTGCAATATACCAATCTTAAATTGTGTTACCAATTTTGCAATAGTCGTAAACTGTCATTAAGTGATGTGTTTTTTATAATGTATCTTTAAACATTTTTTACTAAGTAACCTTGTTAATTAGACAAATCTTAACTCTCTATTTATTGTATTTTATATCAATGGTTTAAAATTAAAATTTAGAATTTAAAAATAAGGGTTCAAAATTTAAAATTTTGGGATTTAGAATTTATGAGACAGTTAGGGTTTAGGATTAAAATTTAGACTTTAAAATTTAAGAAAAACTACATTTTTTACTTTTTCAAGTGCCTATTAACATTTATCGTAATTTATTGAAGATAGATTTTGGAATATAATTTTTAAAAGTTGTAACAATTTTTAGGTTGAGGTAACATTTAAAAAGTGTTGCCTAAAAGCTGACAAAATGTTGCTTTTGATCTATGGCAACACTTTTGGACCTAAGGCAACGTTTTTGGGCGGCGTTGCATATGCAGCCGTTGCCTTAGATCAAGGCAACACTTTTTTGTTTCAAAAGCAACGCTTTTGAGAGCAACACTTGGTAAGTGTTGCCTTTGGTTGAAAAACAACAACACTTCAAAGGTGTATTTGAGACAACACTTTTGCAGTGTTGTCTCTTCTCTCGTATTTTGGTCACTACTAAAAAGTGTTGCCTATTTGCAATAAAATATAACTCTTTTACGTGTTGCTTATAAGTTAGAATTCGCAATCCTTTGAAATGTTACCTATTAGTTTTGAATATGCAACCCTTTAAAGTATTGCATTTTCTTTTGGATATGCAACCTATACGAGTGTTGCCTTTTCTTTTGGATATGCAACATGTACAAGTGTTGATTTTTCTTTTGGATATGCAAGTTGTCTAATATTCAAAATATGCAACTAATAAAAGGGTTGCCTTTTTTATAAAAATAAAAATTAATTTTGTAATAAAAATACAAAAAATAAAATTTACAATAAAATTTTTTGTTCATACATATGTAATTATTTTAATTAATAAATAAATTTGTGCACAATAGAAAAAATTATAAAAGAGACAAGATAACTAATAATAAAATTCTAATTAAAATAGATATTAAAAAGTTCAATTAGTATTTCAAATACATGTTTATCAATAATTCTCAACAAAATAATAAAATTATTGTCTAACAATAATTGTCATAACAAAATAGTAATTAATATTTATAAAAAAAAATGTCAATCTACTTGCATATTTTATATCCATGCTTGACTTGTCCCATATGCTAAATCTGCAAATAATACACAATAAAAAATAAGCAACTTACCATTAAAACTGAAAAATTATAATAAAAATTTCTTTATGATATTAATTACTATAGATATAAAAGCAATAAATAGGTCTAAAAAACTCCTTCTAAACAACAAGAGTGAAGGGTAACAGGACTTCACCTCTGGGGATGTTTCTTATATATGAATATTAAATTGTGCATTCCCCTAACAAATATATATATTCATGAGCAGTGCTTTTTGTAGTTTTTCTAATAGAATATTTGTTAAAGCAAAATTAGCAAGTCACCATCTTAATTCTTATAAATACATGATTTCTTATCATTCAGGACCAAATCCAGCAACTTTTCTTGCTACCTCATTAAAAAGTGGTTTTAGAAGTTCTCCGAAATTTGTTATCGAAATTGCATGAAACTTTGAAATAGATACTTAAATCACTTTAATCCAACAACAAAAATTGTAATTTCTTCTTTGTAAACTACCACTTCTACTAACTTCACTGGTAGCCTAGCTAGCAAAAAACAAGAGGAACTCCTAATCTAGTAGCATTGAATCCAAAGAAAAATACATTTATTGAAAGAAATTGGGAATCTTAATATTGAATTTTGTGCTTGATCTCTAATAAGTAGAATAAGTGTTTTTGTTAGCAGAATCTATGACAAACACAAAGCTCTTGAACAATTGATTCTATCATATTCAGCATATATTAATCAAATCAATAGCATATATTAATCAAATCAATTGATTCTATCATATACCTCAAAAATACACATATATATGACATAGCCAAGGAAAAAAGCTAGATGCAGATCTTGCAAATTTATATTAGATCAGAGTCCAAACAGAACAGTTCTATTCTTTGGAACCACTAACTGAGGACATATTAGATCAGAGTCCAAACAGAACAGTTCTATTCTTTGGAACCACTAACTGAGGACATATTAGAGGATAGCCTTGAAATGTTATCTTCTCCAACTTTATCTTCAGGTTCATCAAATGGATAGAAGTAAGGCTTAGGAGACATTTTTAGTAAGTCTTCATCTTGTACTAGCATCTCCACAACTCTCAAATGGATAGGAGTAAGGCTTAGGAGGCATTTTTAGTTGACTATCACTATCAGACAAGTCCACTCACTAGTCATCACCATTAATTTGTTCACGCAACATTATCACTCTTTTATGAATCACATACACACACATACACATCAAGATAGCCAGGTAATAATACTCAGACTCATTCATATATAAGGGGGTGTTTCATATATAATTTTTGTGCAACTTATTTTAAATTCAGCTACAATAATCAACCATAAGCTTCATGTATTCTTATCATTCAAAACTACAATTAAGTAGAGTCATCTTTTTAAATAAAAAACTAAGGCAATAGATCAAATTCTCAAGTAACTCAAATTCTGATCCTATCGAAAGTGCTTGGATTGTGTAAAGAGAGATCATAGAGATGGAGACAAAGTGATATAGCAATTGAGATAATGACACACAAAAATAGTTTCTGCAAAAGTCTAGTGAAGGCCATCATGATTTGTCTAAGAACAAAATTTTCAAAAGTAGAAACAAGCAAGCAACATAGCTACGCTAAGAAATTGAACTGGCATACCAAATCAATAACAACTGAATATATTTATTTATATCTACAATAATCTTTTTGTAATTTTAATGCCACAGGTTAATTACTTTTATGTAAGTAAGATTAAAACACTGAAGATAGAAAACTAACTTTGACGCAATGGTGAACATATTAATCGGTGAGATCTGTTCACCAAACAATCAGAAGTAGAAATGAAATATATCAAATTTCACAATAACTTTTTCTAATAATAAAAAATTATAAATATATTTATTTATATCTTAACAACTCCAGAGAAATGTGACAAACCAATTAAATTAATTTGCAAATTTAGATCTAGCTGAATATATCTTAACATCTCATAAGATTAAATAAGAGAGGAACCTGAATCAACTCCTGCCACTCTTCTTTTGGTAAGAGATGAATGGCGAGTAGAAACTAGAAAAGCTTGAAACATCAACATTATTACCAAAAATGCTACAATAGCAACAACAATATTATTAAAATTAGGATTCAAGGCACGAAAATGGAAAAGAAAAAAGAATAGGCAGAATCATAGGTATCTGTGAAATAGTAACCGGTGGTGATGAACAAACGCGAGCAGAGGGGATCGAAGCTCGAACGCGAGCGGAAAGGCTCGAAGCTCGAACCCGAGCGGAGAGACTCGAAGCTCGAATCGCGAGCAGAGAGGATCAAAGCAAGTACAATATTCTGACCCCCAAACTAATAACTTCAGACTTAATCAATGATCTAAGATATCGTTCCACCACATTAGCATATTAAATATCAAGACTAACAACTATTAAAGACTAAAGAGAATAGCTAGCTAAACTGCCATAATTTGTCATGATTATTGTAAGAGATTTATATATAACTGGTAATGATTAGTGGATGTTTGATGCAAGATATAAATATAAGATGAGAATTTTGTATTTGTAATTTGTGAATATGAACGAAAGCAAAGCAATAAATGAAAGTTAATAAAGAGGAGGAAGGGGGGAGGGAGGGGGAACCTGATTTCTGGAGAGGCCAGTCTGCCACGCCAAGAGATGCTTATCTGCATCACTTGGATACCTGAGAAAGAGACCAGAAAATAACATCAGAGTCCTTTCCATAACTGTATAGAGAGACACCAAGCTTTCTGTATCCCAGCCCCAAACTTTGAACCCTTCTTTCCTTCAATTCATTCATTCATTCATGGAGCTCGCTGGTCTGACCTGGCCTGGGCTGGGGTGGGCGTGACAATATAAAAGCAACAAAAAAAAGATATACTATATTACGTTTATCATTATATCATTTTCATCTAATTACCTTTGTTTAATTTTTACTTATTTGCATTAACTACTCACAAGTAGTACCGAAATTAATAAATCAATTTACTCCTTAAAATGATAATAAAAGGAAAAACAAAATAAGAAACTACTCACAGGTATTGGAGTCTATCTAATTGGCCGAGAGTGGAAGGAATCACCTCAGAGAATCAATTATTGGAAAGATCCAATGTCTGAAGCTTTGGAAGGGTTCTAAACTCTGGCAGAATTTGACCTGAGATATTGTTGTTCTACAGTAACCTACCCATAATGTGGAGAATTATGCTTATGTTTCTCAGAAGGTGATACAAACTCCAACACTACAGACATGAAACCAGTAATTGTAATAACCAAAACAAGAAGAAAAATAAGATAAACATTATTACATGCTGGGATCACATCACATGTATGAGAAAATGATGCATTGACACTATTGTTTTTCAAATCCACCAAAGTCCCCCTTTTCCTTTTAGTGTTGACTTTTAGTTCAATATTTTCAATCAAACACTTGTTTTATTACTTACAAACCAAGTTGGTCAAGAAAAGATTAGTGTCTAACCACTGTGCTGTGCTGAAGAGAACAACAGAAATGGTACTAGTGATCATGATGGCATTCTCACGCAACGTAGTGTGGCCTAGCCTTGTAAACTGCATGTCAAAGATTCAGTTTATTGCTAAACCAGACACAGATTTAGTTAGTATTGAAAGCTAGCCATGAGGTTTGATTACTTCACCTGGTTGTAAGCAAGTGCTATAGAAACAGCACCTCGCATGAGACCAGACCACCAGATTGTGACCTGTGAAACAAGATCATAGGAGACGGGAGTCATGTACCAAGGAAGGCTCTGAAAAGAAATTGAATCAGGGAAAGAAAACACATACTTGTTGCTTCATGTCAATTTTCACATGTGGGGATTTCTGGAGCAAATTGGATAAGAATGAGAGGGAAAACAAATGCTGCTCTTCTAACTAGGATAAGTCCTAGAAGCACTGAACTGATCCCAACTGATTTTCCAGGACTAATGAATCAAGAGACCAAAAATGTTAATTAAAATTTTCATGTTTTACAAAGTTTATTAATCTATAAATGTTAGTATTACCTTTGGCTTATGAATCGCCACTTCTCTAGTCCAGTGCATCCATCCCAACATAAAGGAATATAAATATCTCAGCAATGAATGACAATGTTGCAAAAACATGCTCGCAATAGGTTAATTCAGATCAGCAATCTCATAATAAATCAAACATGTTGAAATTTTTGACGTACTTGGTTGTGACTCTTGAAAATAAAATTATTAGTATTGGAATTAATTGCATCAGTAATGAATAGACATGGAAAAATACCTCCATTAAAATTAAAAGGAGATTCTCACCTCAACAAGCATGTATGAAAGGTAAGCCATCAGTATCATAAGAGCAACCCTAACCTAAGACATGATTAGACAATAAACACATTCCTCAATTTCCCCAATCTGAGAATAGAATTAACTTCCTAAGATTACGAGGAGAAAAAACCCTAACCTGAGACATGATTGCAGCGAGCAGTGAGGATTACAGCAGAGACGGCTCAGGCAGAGCAGCGAGGACGTGAGGCATTGACGAGCCGACGACGACCATCGAGCAGCGACGACAACCAGAGACGGCTCAGGCTGCGCAAGGCAGAGAAGAGGGATTACAGCAATGGCGGATCCGGCAGCGCAAGATAGAAACGGCAACAGCAGCGCAAGGCAGAGATAGCTCTAGAGGTGCAGGAAGCGGCGGTGGCGACTTCTCTCTCCATTGTCGCCTTCTCCATCTTTCTCTTCTTCCTCCTTCGATGGCGGATCTCTCTTTCTCTCATTCTCTTCGTCATTCTCCGTGTCCCTCCCCATAGCCGTGCTCACTTTTTTCAACATAATGTAGAACCCTAGACCTAGTCCCTTTCCTTGCTCGTTCTCGTTTGAGAAATACTTCTATTATTTCCTGATAAGTTGGATTTGTTTTATTTCAAATTCGGTGAAAAACTGGAAAGTGGAAACTGGGAAGCAAAGCTAAATAATGTACCAATTATAAGATTTATTTTCGAGGAAGGTATTAAAAATTTTAGGCAACACTTAGGAGACGAAATTTAAAATAAATTTAAAGACAACATTTATAAAATGTAACATATTGACTTTATAATAATTGTCTTATATATTTGATAGAGCAACACTTGTTAAGTGTCTTTTAATTTATTTAAGACATCACTTATAATATGTTGATTAAAAATATGTTGCAATAACTCTATTTATTAGCAATTAGTATAAAGTGTTGTCTATTTTTATTTTAGACAACTCTTTTAAAATGTTGTCTTGAAAATATGTTGCAATAGATAAAAAATGTGGTAGTGATAACCAAGTCCACAACCAAGTCTTATTATACTTTAATAAACCTCTTAATATACTTTAATTCTCATCTTACTTTTTAAGTGTCAATTCACATGTACACACATTTATCTAGATGTATTTTGTTATAGTTAAATTGGTTAAACTTAATTATCAAAACGATTGGTTATATAGTATTATTCTTTAATAAAATATATTTTAAATTTTAAAATGACAATAATAATAGTTATAAATTTAGGAAATTT
>NC_029785.2:4807795-4808345 GCF_000816755.2 Arachis ipaensis
ACTTTTAAAACATTTTCAACTTTTTAAAAACTATAAACACATTAAAAACTCACAGTTTTTTTTATTTTTATTATTAAAAAAGAGTAATATACATTAATTTGACACTCATTTAACACGTATTTTTTGTTTTGTTAATCAGATAAAAATATAAATACATAATTGATTAATATAAATTATATTTTTAATTTAGTTAAATTTTTTAGAATAAAAATTTAATTTAAGATTTATTTATTTTTATGAAAGATAAAGCGATTTTTTACCAAAAAAGAAACACTTCGATCCTAACACTATTCGTTTAGAATAATACGAATAAAAAATTCGTCAAATAATAACAAAAAATAGTTTCTAAAAATTTATTTGTAATTCTTTATTCTCATTATTATAATTTATCATTATCCTTATCTCTTTTATCATTATAAACACTAACACCAACAAAATTAACATCATCATTTTCTTCTCTCATTTCTTGTGTGGTGTTATTTTTTTTTAAGTTTTCGTATTCTAATTATTTTTTTTCTTCTAACATTATTTTCAACAATAATCATAATCA
>NC_029785.2:4808357-4810444 GCF_000816755.2 Arachis ipaensis
TTGAAAAAAGTCGTCTTATTTTCCGTAAAATTAAATAGAAATCGAATTGAGTGTTTATTTATTTATTTTGTGGTGTATGTGGCGCCTCTGATGATGTTTTTGTTTTCTTGTATCAATTGTATGAGTGTTTGTGTAGGTACTAAATTAGATGGATGCAGGAGCAGGGAAAGGACGATGGATCGTAAAGACGTAATCATTTGGCTTTGCGGTTTTCAATAAGAAGACGACGTTATTAATGACCATTTAATTTGCCAAAAAGTCTTATTTGTAATCCAAACGTTATAACTTCGTCAAGAAATAAAAGTCCCTGCTAAGCTGCCCCCACATGGCCGATCATTATGCCCCCTACCTTTATCACCGTTTTCAAAGCCTATAAACGTGTGTTAGAGACTTAGAGTGTTAGACTGTTATTTCATAGACAAAATAAGATTTAAACTCTTGAGATTATTTTAAGTAGACGAATGAGATTGATTAATTCAAATTAATTAATTTAATTTTAAATTTGATAATAATTTAATTATATTTATTTTTTTAATAATTATTTATTATTAATATAAATTAAAGAACGAATAAATTTTTTATATTTTTAATATATTAAATACATAGAAGATTTTTAAGAATTTATATTATTTAAAGTTATAATTTGTTATATACTTATTATAAGGTAATAGAATTTCTATAATGTAAAAGTTTAGGGTTAAGTACTGTTCTTGTGTGAACAACCTGGACGTAACCTTGACTATAGGAGTTGACGCTGAACTTTAGCCTTTAACGCCATGCTTTGGCCTTCAGCGCCGAACTATAAACTGGGATGGTCTGAGCTTCTCGTTCAGAGGAGTGTCACGTCACGAAGAGTATGAGCAAAAAGATGGAGTGTATCTGTACCTGTAAAAGGCACTCCGATATTTAAGTTAGTATTATGAATTCAGTGTATCTGTTAAGGACAAGATATCATACCTTTATAGGCTGAGTATAAAAGGTCAGTTACATTATCATTGATTGTCTAAATCGAAGAGTAGTTATTAGATTTTAATAAGCGATAATGCTTGATCGGACATTTTGATTTCAGGATGTAGTCCGTTAAGTCTGATTATAACGTGCAATGTCGAGTTATAACGTAAATTGCCAAATTATAGTGTGTAATTCCGATTTATAACGTTGATTTTGTAGCGGTCCAGATCAAGTATGATTTTACTCCTTAAGATAGGTCGAAAATTTTTTTCGTCTCGAACTTTTTTTTTGTACAAAATCATCCTTAACGTTTAACTTGGTTTTAAAATCATCATTACCTTAAATACCAAAATCATACGAAGGTGGTAGCGGAAAGCGGAGGCAGAGGTGGATCGTGGACAATTTCTTTTTCTTTTTTCCTTTCTTCTTCGCAAGAGCAGAAACACTATCTTTCTCTTATTTTTTTTCTTTTTTTTTATTTTATAACTTTTTGTTATGGGTAATTTGGTCCAAAATTTTAATATTTAAATTAAAAAGACGATTTTAAAAACTTGGTTTTAAACCTTAGGAACGATTTTATATGTAAAAAAGGTTGAGAACGAAAAATATTTTTGGTCAATATCTTAGAGACAAAAATCACACTTAACCCTTAAAAGTTATAATTTAATTCTTGTTATTTCAAAAGGAAAAAATTAATATAAAACAAATACACACAAAAAAATTTATACAAAATTCATACAAATAAAAACTTACATAAAAGAATGTATAAAAAATATAATTATTTATATTTTTTATATGAGTTTAAGTTTTTTTTGTTTTTCACATTATCCTCTAGTATGGCAGATTAAAGACTATTTCGTCGCAGATTGAAACTTTATTTAAGAGTTTGTCATCAATCAATAGGTTACTGTTTTTCACAAGATGAGATTTGAATCTCCGATATTTAGATAGGTTCATAAGTAACTTTTTTTTACTTTTAACTTACGAAAAAGTATAATAATAATAATATTTGGTACAATTTTCAAAATCAAATGGTAACTTTCTAAAAAGCTATTTAAGTATTTATGAAAAAGTTTAAAAAAAATAACTTCTCTTATAATAATTTTTGTTTATAACTTTTTTTAAAAATAAGTACT
>NC_029785.2:4810515-4811496 GCF_000816755.2 Arachis ipaensis
ACTTTTAAGTTTAAAAAAATAAATATAAAATAATTTATTTATAAATTACTTTTAATATATAATTATTAAAATTTCTTTAAAAAAATTAATTAAGTTATTTATCTAAAATGACCTTAAACTTAATTACTTTAAACTTTTAAAACAAAGAGTATCGTGACAAAGCTTGACTAACATTACTAATTGTTTTTAGTTTCAAATTATAAATATATTTCCACAAGCAAAAAATACAAATTACAGACAATAAATATGTGTTATATATTAGGGAATGAGATAGTAAACAGAGACGGTTCAGTTAATATTCAAAAAAACGCTTTTGTTTGTTTATACAAAAATGTTTGACAGCCAAATATTTTTTTAAATAAATCCAATTAAGATATATAAATAAATTCAATCTTTTTATATTAAATATATGACAATTTGTACTTATAAAAGATAAAAATGCTAATATATATATTTATACTAGATCGAAATTAAATTTGTATTCACACAAGATGTCCTTCATCGGACAAAAATATCCTACGTGCCACTCCAACCCTCTAAAGATAGGGTACTTTTGTCACACAGAAAACATTTTACGTGGGTACAAATTTAGTTTCGATCTAATATGAATACATATATGAGCGTTTTCATTTTTTATGGGTACAAATAATCATTTATTCTTTTACATTTTTTTCGTATGTGACTTTCATCTGCGTAGTTTTTTTTTAATTTTTTGTTTTCATCGCATTATACATTTACTTATACACGCTTTCTCTTTCAAAAAAGAACAATAACAAGAATAGAAAGAAAAAAAAATAATACAACAATTTGCCGACTTTTTATTATAGACAAAATATTTACGATCAATTCAGATATTCAACACAATAAAAGATAGATATCTAAACTAAAAAAAAATATGTATGTATTTTGTCATAAATATTATATTACGACTAAAAAATTTTGATATTATTTTATTTCTGATAACTTTTAATCGGTAAAAAA
>NC_029785.2:4811504-4812973 GCF_000816755.2 Arachis ipaensis
TAGTTAAAAAATAATTTTTATATTACAATTAAAAAATTTTCTGTGTCACAATTAAAAAATTTTGATATTATTTTTGTTTCTGATAATTTTTAATTAATTGAAAAATTTCTTATGCCACAATTAAAATATTTTTCTATCACATATAAAAAATTTCGGTGCCATTTTTCTGTTTTATATTTTTTTCAAGCTCCTGCTCCTATTTTTTTCTTCTTCTGTTTTATCATTTCATAAATTTTTTTTCATATCTTAAAAAGAATAAAAATAAAAAAATCAAAGAAAAAGAATAAAATATGTTGCAATAACACTAAGAGAAATAGAAGAAGACGAAATAAAAAATAATATCACCAACAACAATAGAAGAAGAAAGAAAAAAAAACATGCGAAAAAAAAAAGAAAAATACGAATAAAAAGTGCTTGATTCATGCCGACATTATGTAAGTAATTTTTATTTGATTTAAGTCAATTTAATTAAATTTAATTATTAAAAATACTTATACATGTAACATTAACGTTATTTATATATGCTAATTAAAGTGTTTATTAAATTTTTTATCTAATTATCAATATATAGAATAGTAAATATTTTTGTAGTATTATTTCTTTTAATCAATAACGGTTAAAAAGAAACATAATGAGAAGAACGGAAACAATTTTCTTTTTGAAAAGTTAGTGGAAAATATTAAGATTTGAAATGAAAACACAAAAGCTTAAAACCAAATTCCATGAATATTTTTTATAAATAGTAGATAAGTTAGATTCAGATATTATAGTCTTGTTCTGATTTAGTTATATTGTCTTCTTTTATTAGTTTAAATTTTTAGAAAAAGTGATATTTTTTTATTACATAATATTAAAACTCTATATCAAAAGATCTAAAATTAAATTTTTAGTGAACTTTTAAAAAAAAAATAATATATGACAAATAAAATAAAAAAATTATCTATGCAAAATCAAACTGTAGAGGTATAACTATTCTATATTATCTCGTCTTTTCATCAGCTTAAAATTTTATTAGAAGATATATCCTGATAAAATATAAATCAAGTTTACTCATGAGTCATTATCGTACTTGCTAGGCTATCATCTACTAACAAAACAAATTGTAAGATCTCTATTATCTTCTTTTCAATAAAAATAGTATTCATAAAATAATTAAAAAGTACCTTTTTAATGCTCATTTTTAACACTAACCTTTAAATTTATTAAAAAGAATTAGAGTAACAAAATAAAAATAGTATTCATAAAATAATTAAAAAATACTTTTTTAATGCTCATTTTTAACACTGACCTTTAAATTTATTAAAAAGAATTAGAGTAACAAAGAGTCAAAGAGCTATTAAAATAACTACCTAAACCTCAAACACAATTCATAGTTGTATTCAAATTTCATCAATACTACTATGATTGAACTAACTTTATATTTATAAGCCAAATATGAGTAAAGTACAAAAATATAGTAGTGCTGATTT
>NC_029785.2:4813016-4816431 GCF_000816755.2 Arachis ipaensis
GACTGGTCTTAATTTTTAGTTGTTAATGACAATATCAAAAAAAATTTAGATTAATTTATATTTATTTAACTAGTAATTCTATATACTCTATATACTCTAATTGCTCCATTTTGATGTGTTAAACTTTTTAGTTAAAAAAATAAAATCAATCATTAATATAAAATACATGTTAAAATTAGGGATGTCAATGGGGCAGGACGGGGGCCGGGAATGCCTTCCTGCTCCCCATCCCCGTCCCCATTCCCCGCTGTGGAGGAATATTGCTCCCTATCCCCATTCTCCACGGGGCTCCATTCCCCGCGGGGACCCCATTCCCCATCTACATAATAGTTCTAACTAATTATTAATTTCCATATGAATAGAACTGCAAGATTTTATACAAAAAGTCTAAATGACACGATGGTGACTTCTTTCGAAATAACACAATGGGGGACGCAACGACGAGCCAAAGGACAAAGCAGTGGACGAGGTGGGAGACGCGGCAACAGAGAGAAGAATGGACACGACAACAGAGTTACGAAAAGGAACGCCACAAATAGAAATTACGACACGGTAAGGGTGATGGCACGGTGAGGTGTGACGATGCGGTGAGAAGAGTGACGAGGGGGTGGCTGCAGAGAGGTTGGATGGAGTATGGACAGCCTTAGGAATCTCTGAATCGAAGAAGGGTTATGCAAATAAAGATTAGGAGTTTTGGGTTTCTATATATATGTGTGTGTGAGAAATGATTGAAAAACATATATGAGAAATAAACTATTAAGGATAATTCAAGGAATTCATAAATTTCGGGGAATAGCGGGGACGGGATGGGGATCCCCGCTCGAGTCCCCGCGCCTGCTTCAGAGGAATTTTGTCTCCCATCCTCATCCCCATGAAGAAAATCTCCACAATCGGATCCCCATTCGGGGCAGTCTCCGCAGGGATCTCCGCATCTCAGAAAATTTTGCCATCTCCAGTTAAAATTAAGAACACATAAAAAATATCAAGAAATTCACTAAAAATTATTAAAAATATAACTCATTAGCAGGAGTGTGCTTATTATTGTCACTAGGGATGGAAGTGAGCTGAATTGAGACGAGTTAGACCAAGTTCAAATTCGGCTCACGAAAATTAGCTTGACTCAAGCCTCGACTCATTAACAATCGAATATATTTCGTAAGTTCAAGCTCGACTCAACGAAAGCTCACGAACCGACTCAAATAATAGGTACATAATCTATAATTCTATATCAATAAATTATAACTTATATATATTAAAAAATATTTAAAAAAATAAATTTATATATTATATATATAATTGAGCCAGTTTACGAGCTAATGAGCTGAGTTTATCCAAGCTCAAACTTGGCTCATTTAATTTATGAATTCAATTTCAAACTCAAACTCGGTTTACCAATTTATGAGCTCAGCTTATCGAACTATTAACGAATCGAATTCGAGTTGGCTCATGAGCTGACTTGACTCACTTCCAGTTTTAATTGTTACTAATTTTTAAAATATTAATTATGTTCATTTATTATTGTCGGATTTAGACAATAATAATTGATGTACAAAATAAAAGTGGCTATAATATTACTGTCCAATTTTTTCTAACGATAAATATATTTCCATATTCGTCTCCCTAAAAAAGGTTACTATTGAATTTTTCTAACGGTAATTAAAAAATTTAGTGTATGTTTTCATCCAATAAAAAAATTGAAAAATTATCATCAAATTTTTATAGCAATTTTGACGATAATTCTAAAAGTCGTAACGAATATTTTTTATTATTATAATGACTCTCTTTTTTACATTGTCACTACAATAAATACATTTAAAATTTTAAAAATTTTTATTATTGTACTCTTAAAATGTGTTCTTAATATACAAATTAGTTAGATCCACTTAAATTCTATCGAACTATTCCTAGCACAAGTCACCAAAAGTTAGTTAGATCCATAATATAATATAAAATAATGATGAAAAGAATTAAAAAATACATAATCAAGGATAATTTAAAAATTTCAAAATAAAAGACATTAATAATTAAAATTCCAATTGTCTTTAGAAGTGTAGAAATAGTAGCCCTATGCACTTTTATAGTGTTATATATGTGTGTGTGAATCCCATGTGGAATTTGGAAAATTCATTCAACAACCATCTTAGCTTTATACGCATCTCATATGCTAAAAACCCTCCCCATTCACCACCACATAACCCTCATTCTCTAACATTTTCTCTCCCACACACTAACTTGAAGGAGAGAAAGAAAGAATTGGAAGAACCAAACATGGTTGCCTTGGAACAAGTAGAACATCATCATCATCATGAAAAAACACATGTTCATGTTGTTAATAATGACAATAATGGTTCTTGTGATGATGATTTTGATCCAAGTGCACCTCCACCCTTCAAGATTGCAGAGATAAGAAGAGCAATTCCAAAGCATTGTTGGAAGAAGGACACGTGGCGGTCATTAAGATATGTCCTTAGAGATGTTCTTATAGTCACTGCATTTATGGCTCTTGCAATTGCTTTCAGTAGCTGGTTCTTCTGGCCATTCTATTGGCTTGCTCAGGGTACAATGTTCTGGGCTCTTTTTGTTCTTGGACATGATTGGTGAGTCACAATTATTCTCTTTTTTCTTCAAAATATTTCTAATTTTAAATAAAATAATAATTATTTTTTTTCATAAAATCACTTATTTAAAAATTATTTTAAGTTATGAGAGAAAGTAAAGAATATCGATACAATATTTTGAAGGTTAAATTACACAGTTAGTCCCTACACTTTCAGTGAAATTGTAAATTGATCCCTATAGTTTAAAAATTTGTAATTGGGTCCTTGAAAAAAATAAAATTTGTAATTGGATCCCTACCATTCAAATACCGTTTGATTTAACAGAATATTTCTCAGTATATTCGCTATTTTAAACATGTGAATTGCACGTGTTTAACAGTAAGGATTAATTTGCAATTTTAGTAAAAGTATAAATCAAACGGCGAAAGAAATTTTTTTTTTTTTTGGTGAGGAAAAGCATTGTGGGCCATATCTTACACTCATTCATCCTTGTACCATACCATGGATGGTTGGTTCTTATTATTGCAGCTTTTATTCTTCATTATTGTCCTTAAAAGCACTTTCTTTTTTCTTCTTTTAAATTTACCAAATGGTTATCTAAATTTTTTTTTTCTTTCTTTTTTTTTTCAGGAGAATTAGTCATAGAACTCACCATCAAAACCATGGACACGTTGAGCATGATGAATCATGGGTTCCTGTATGTGGTTGTTCTAACATTATTGTCCTTAATTTAATTTGTACACAAATGTAAATTAAAATATTTTTCAAGTGTTTTAGAAATTCTGATACTTTAATAGTTTGACAATTGAATTCAATTAATAACATCAATAATTAAAATTATTAGAATATCAGTATTT
>NC_029785.2:4816440-4821404 GCF_000816755.2 Arachis ipaensis
TATCAGTATATTTAAGTACTTAAATTTTTTTTTTCTAAATTAAACATTAAAGATTGTGCTTTTTTTTTTTCACCTTATAATTTTTGTGTTTTTTTCTCAGCTGACAGAGAAGATTTACAAGAATCTAGATAACACAACAAGAATCCTAAGATTCACATTGCCTTTTCCAATCTTTGCATACCCCTTTTATTTGGTGAGTTTTCTTTTCAAAAAGACATCACTCAATTGAGCCTATAGAATCTAATTCTGTCACACTTTATTTATTAATATTTGATTTTTAATTTTTTTAGTGGAAAAGAAGCCCTGGAAAAGAAGGGTCTCACTTTAATCCCTACAGCAAATTGTTCTCCCCTGATGAGAGAAAAGATGTATTAACATCAACTCTCTGTTGGATTGCCATGTTCTCTTTGCTTATTTATTTGTCCTTCGCAATGGGTCCAATTTTGATTCTCAAGCTCTATGGAGTCCCTTATTCGGTAATTAATCTTTTATGAATAAATTATTATTTGTATCTATGAAAGATACAAACGCTGATAAATATATCCATATAAGAATAAAACGATAATTGTACCTACGAAATATAGTTTTCGTGTGCCAAGAATACTTTAACAGACTAATTGTGTAACCAATGTCTGGATATTTTTGGCACACGAAAACCATCTTCTGTAGTATCGTTTTATTCTTATATAGATACATTTGTCGGTATCTGTATTTTTTATGGGTACAAATGGTAATTTATTCGATCTTTTATTATTGGTTAAGACTTAAGACATGTGTTTAATACTTAATAGTTATTTACAATTTTTTTTTTATTTAGATCTTCGTAATGTGGTTGGACTTCGTCACATATTTGCATCACCATGGTTACAAGCAGAAATTACCATGGTACCGTGGCAAGGTATAGTGAACAAGTTTATTCTGCTTAATGAGTAAAATTTTAAATATATATTATTTTTTTAAAACATCAAAAATTAAAAAAATTAATCTTTTTATTTAAAAATTAGGTGAATAATTAAGACTTATCTGGATGAATTTCTAAATATTAATTTTTCTGCTGGTGCACAAACACTGTTGTTCCAAGGCTATATTTCTTAATACATAAAATCTTTTTAATTATGAATAACATATTATTATTATTATTATTAATTAATAGTTTTGGTTATGAAATTTGACAGGAATGGGATTACCTAAGGGGTGGTCTTACAACTGTGGATCGAGACTATGGTTGGGTTAATAAAATTCACCATGACATTGGCACCCATGTCATCCATCATCTTTTCCCTCAAATTCCCCATTACCATTTAGTTGAAGCGGTACTACTTTTCTCATTAATTTCATTTCTGAGTAAAGCTTCTTTTTTCTTTTTGTTCACTATATTTGTCCCAAATACAAAGCGTTATTTTATAATTTAAAAAATCTAATTAATCTCCAATCATTTAATAATTAATCTAAATGATTATTATAAACAATGATCTGGTGATATGTTAGAGGCCACTCAAACCAATAGCAAGAATTATTTAAACTCCTTACTTAAATAGTGATGACCGATTGAAGATGTTAGAATTGTGAAATAGTGGTTTATTTTTTGAATAAGAGTAAAGTATATTTTTTGTCTTTGAAGTTTGTTAAAAGTTTAAAAAATATTCTTAAAATTTATTTTATTTTAATTTTATCTCAAAAAAATTTTATTTGCATCAAATATATTCCCGATAGTTAAATTTTCAAAAAATTTAGGACTAATTTAATAATAATGTTTAGATTTTTTTAAAAATTAGCCGTCAATAATATATTTAATACAAATAAAAAAATTTTGGAACAAAATTAAAACAAAAGAAAATTTAAAAATATTTTTAAAATTTTACAAATTTAAAAAAATATATATACTTTATCCTTCCAACATATGATGAGAGAAACTGAAAAGGACATGTTCTCTTAATTTCATTGAAACATGTTATTACAAATAAAGAAGAACCTGAAAGGTCATAATGAATTGATTAATAAAAAGTATGAATGATTTGGTTTGTGTGAGTTTCAGACAGAATCAGCAAAGGGAGTTCTTGGAGAATATTATAGGGAGCCAGAGAAATCAGGTCCAATCCCATTGCATCTAATAAAGTATTTGCTGCACAGTGTAAAGCATGATCACTTCGTCAGTGACTTTGGGGACATTGTGTTCTACCAAACAGACCCTCAACATTCTTCGGACAAGTCTAAATGATCATGTTTCATTGTTTCTTCTCTCTCTTTCTTTTTCTTTTTCTAATTGACGCATTCCACTATAAACAAAATCCGTTTTGTAACTTTAAGACTATTATTATCTCATAAATGCTCCTTATTATTAGCTTGTTTTAAATCATTTTTATTTGTGTCACACATGTTAAGAACTAGTTTATTTTAAAGTAATATTCACCGATATATTTATCTTAGTCTTTCGAATTACATTTTGTTGTCTAGAATTAACATATTTCTGAGTTTATTTTAAAATTTCAGAAAGGGACTCCAAAAAGTCCTAAAGTGATAGGGGCTACACCAAAAGAAATAATTAGGATTATCTTTTGCAAACTTTTGAATCATTATTCATGTATTATTATTTAGAGAACTAAAGTAAAATATGTAAAATGCTTATTTCGAAATAGACATTTGCTCATATAACTATATATGAAACTCGAATAGTTAAGTTGTTTGAATTGCTTAAACATTATATCCAAGTTTCGATTCTTACAGGTAAAGTATATATATGTAAAAGATTTCATATCCAACTTTCTATAATAAAAAGGTAAACTCTAATGAAATTAGGTGTTAAATTAGGAGTTGATATTTAATTTGACCTCTGAAATTTGAAATCAGACTCAAATTGACCCTTAAAATTACAATTGACTCAATTCAGCTCCCAGAATTTATAATAATAACTTACGTTAGTTTCTGAGCTGATTTTCATAGATGGCGTGTTGATTTTGCACGTTAATTTATTAAAATTTAGACTCCTCACTTAAATTTCATGTAACTAAGACCTCCTAAAAGTTTGATTGGTTTCACAACATCTTCGTGAAAACGATAATAACAAATTCAATTTAAAAATTTTGCGACTTTGAAAGCAATAATCAAGGTTTTGGAACTCTAAATCTTGCTCACATAGAACCAAGGTGAGAAATCCAAATCACAATAAGTTAATGTAGCAAATCAATATTTGTTAACGGAGATTAGCTCAAAGGATTTAATGTGAGTTACGATTATAAATTTCGAAATCCAATTTGAGTCCATTAAAATTTTAAGGGTCAAATTGAATCCAACTTCAAATTTCAGAAATCAAATTAAGTATTAACTCGTTAAATTAGTTATTCACTTTTCACCGACAAATATCTAAAAGTTAATGTCTAATCAATAAAAGTTAAAATAATAATAAAAAAAAATTTATTCATCTAAAAGTATATTATAGTTAGGATTAGGAATCACAATAGATATATATGGAATGAAAACTTTTTCGGTGTCTTTATCACCGTTTATAAAAATATCTTCCATCTTTGTTTTATTTTTGTTTTTTAGTGGTCAGCTCACCTGTCCGCTTAAGTAAGTATTGGGAATTTGAATTCCGTCTTGTGCATGCAGCAATTCATTGGTCAACGCAACAGACTCTTAAATGAAGTTTTGATTCGTGACGGATTAGTCCTTGATCTGTCGAATTGGCGAATACCGTGGATAACCAAATTAAATTATCATCTAATAATTATTAACTATCAATTTCATATGAAAATAATTGTGCGCAAATTCCTTTATAAATCAATTGCTGTCAAATTCATCTGAACTTTCCTTTACAAAATAACTTTGACAAATGGTTTTTACTCAAATTTTCAAAGGGACAATGGATATGGTTGATGTTATTATTACATATCATTATGAAAGTATTACTAGAATTGGTTATATATTAAGAGATAACACTGAATTGAACAGTTGATATGTCTGTATTGCCTTCTTCAATAATTGTGTACATCCTTGTTTATTATAAAAAAATGTCTAAAGAAATAAAAGCATTAATAAGTTGATCAGTAATAATAACAATAATAAATACAAATAATTAAGGCAATACCTCATCGAGCACCGTCACTGTGAAGTGTGAACCATATATAATGCTTGCAAATTGGGCGTAGAATAAGTAATATCTCTTAAAAGGTTAAATCTTGATAGAGAAAAAAAAAAACAAATACTTAAAAAAAAGCCTTTAGTAATAATAATGTCAAAAAGTTATCATATTAAGAATATTTCTTATATTTCTTGTTACAAACTTTGTTAACACTTAGAAAAGAAACAAGTGAAGTTATTCAACGTTAAAGTAAGTTTTGTTATGTTTTTAGAAAAAAAAATTCGAACGACCTTCAACAAAAAAGTATTTGTATTCAAAATCAACATTAATGGATACGAAGGCAAACCAATTTTGTCTTCAATTAGGGGTTTTAATATTTTTTTTTCAATTTTTAACTTCTTTTAGTTATAGTTTTCAACTTTGATTTTTTTTTTTAAAAAAATACAAAATAAGTACTTATAATTTTAACTTTAATTTTTAAAATATTACAAAATAATTAAGTACCTAAACATAGTGTCTAAAGCTAATGAGAAAATAAAAACTTTCCTTTCTTATCAAGAATGTGGTGATGATTCTTCTTCTTCTTTTCTATTATTATTATTAATTTCAAATACTTAGGCTTCATCATCTAATTTCTTTTTATAAGAGTAGAATAAAAGCTATATTTGAGACACCAATGCAATTTGACCATTATACTAATTTCCTTATTGGTAAAAGAAAAAAATTAGGATACCAAATGAATTAAAAACTTTCAACTTTAAAAGAAAATGGTATAAAAAAACAAGATTAAAATTGATAAACAATAATTATGGAATATAAAAAATTAATAATAATAATAAAAATAAAGGAACAATTTCAATGAAACAAGGATTACAGTTTAGAGCCG
>NC_029785.2:4821621-4823996 GCF_000816755.2 Arachis ipaensis
GGGGATAAGATAACTCTTCTAGAGGATTTTTTTTCCTAAATTTTTTTTTTTTGGTCTTGATTTTTTTCCTAAATTTGAAATAGGTGTTCTCAGAACAGAAGTGTACTCGGGCCTTGAAGGGCCCATTTAAGCCCATAAAGCGATTAGTTACATTAAAACATATCTGGTTATATTACGCTTGTCCAAAAGAAGAATAGCATAGATGGTTAGGATGACCCAAATATGTAACAACAGCTGGTTAGGCCACAGATAAAAGATTGCATTTACCGACTGGAAAAAGGAACATTTTGGTGTTAGACTCAACCCAAAAAAAAAAAACAACCCATGGGGGGATTGGAAAAAAAAAAAAAAAAACAAGAACGGAAAGCAATTGTATTCTCCCAAGTCCCAAGTCTAACCAACACATTCAACAATAACTGAAAAGAAAAACAATTGAAATACGTTAACAGATACGTTAATCCACTAACAACAACAATAATAATAACGAAATACATGTATTTTAAGAATGAATCCTCAATTTATTTTTTCAATTGAGGTATAAAATATGATTGTAAACTATTTAATATTTTTTTTTATATTTTGTTTTAGTTCTACTATAAAATTGTTGGTCAGCAATAATTAATTTCGAAAAAAAAAGTTACTCAAAGAGTAGTGAGTGAGTTTTCATAAGGGAGTTGATATCGAAAAGATCTTGTATTTATGGTTATCGACTAAGAGTTTGATTAGCTTAATAAGTCAAAGAGCTATTTGAAGAAGTGAATCAACGATCTTGAGATTCAAAAGTTATTTTTCAGCCGTTACAAGATCAAGCAAAAGAGTGGAAATAGTTGCTCACGTTTTTCACACACGTGGAAGTTACACTTCAAATCGATTGGTTGGGAAATGGTTATACATAAGAGAGGGCTCGAAAATACAAGGGTTGGAACTTTATTTTAGAAATTACTCATGCACACTCACATCCCAGAGAACTTTCTGAGTCTACTTTGAGTTAATTTTCTGTAGGGTTTCTTCCACATGTCTTTATTTTTCATTTATCTTTCTGCAAACTTTATCTTTCATATAAATTTATCTTTCAAGCAACATTTACTTTACTTACTTAATTTTATGTTTCGAAACCCTTTAATTTCATGTCAAAAGTCCTTTGATTCGATCGAAGGCATTTTATTGCTTTGTTTAAATTCAATGCAAACCATTTTAATTCTAGTCAATTTTATTTTCAAAGCCTTTATTTATGTCTTTTCGATCTTTTCTTTAAATCTCGTCTAATTCGAAGATCTTTGATGCACTGTTAGAAAACTGATACCCATAAAAGAGGAGTTAATTTCGCTCTCAAATCATTAAAATCGAACCACCATCGATTTGCTAAAAATCAACTAAACAAAAATATATAATAAAAAATTACATTTTATTCCCTTATATATTTTTTGTCCAATATTGTTGAATTGCATCTTTAATTTAACCTATTTATATGTGAGATACTGCGTTATGCACTATAGAAAATTCATATGTAAACCTTTTTTAGTATATTGGAAAATGATGTGATAGCTTTGCACTTATAAAAAAATTTCTAAAAATTATTTTGACTTGCCATTAGATTTATTTCTTTTAAGATATATTGTTATAATACCGATATAATATAAATTTAACATTCTATTTAATAAGCAATAAAATAAATGATGAGTAAACAGAAACATATTAATACGGATGACATAATTCAATTACCGCATCATTTTTTTAGGGAAAAAAAAAAACACAAGAAAGGAATTTGTGATGCCATTGGCACTGACATAAGCAGTTATAAGGATCTGACTCCAACAAACATATTCTGCAATGTCTCACATTCAACACAAACCGACAAATGACACTCAAATCAGTTCCTGCATTGGGCTTAGACTATTCAGCTCCGAATCTTCATCTTCCTGACACATTTTCAATAATTCAACATATAAGTATATCTTTACACTCATTTTAATTGAAAAACAAATCTATAAAACTAATCGGATTAATTAAAAATATCTCATGTATGTAACTAAAATTTAGGCTTCTTAAGACTTCTATATATAAATAGTAATATATATTGCATGATGAACCTTCCAGGGTATTGCAGTAATCGCTCAGGAAATTAATTAGACTCTTCAATTTTGGGCCAACGTGAGAATTGTACCATAATTAACTCAGATATCTCGATTCTCCCATACCTAAAAAAATATACTTTTATAATTAATGTTGTATTATTTTGTTTTGAAAAATAATATTTTATTTTATTTTATTTTAGAAAAAATTCCATTAAGTCACTCTCATGTTTTGCACCATATCCAATGAAAACTTGGACAGTCAATTTTATTTTCATTTTTTTTCTTCTTAACTCATGATTT
>NC_029785.2:4824432-4827326 GCF_000816755.2 Arachis ipaensis
TAATATTTTAAAATACAATAATAAGAGACATTACTATCACAATTTTAATTTGAGATTGGCTACTTACATAAAAAATAATTTCAAAGATTGACTATTTTATCATAGTTAAATAATATTGTTTTACAGTTTTACCAAATTTTTAACCTTAAAACTAAAACGACGTTATTTCTTCTAATTCAATATAAAAGAGATGTACGAGGTTTTTCACAATGTGAAGAGTAATTCGACGAAAAGAGAGTCAAAGACTAATATATAATTTTTTAGTCTCAAAATATATATTTATCGTGCAATTAAAATTTTAAATTTTTTTATTACTCATATTATCTATCAGTTTGACAGGTCAAAAAATAATTTGTTATGAATCTAAATTTCATTTAAAGATTTACTGTTCGTCAATAAATTATAAAAAATACTATTTGTATACTAAAATTAGTCACTAAAATTAATTATCAATGTATTTATGTATAAATATATATGTAATTTAATTTATTTTTAATATATATTTTATTCTAATAATTAATTTTAATAACTAATTTAATGTACACATAATATAATTTATAAATTATTACGTATATAAAATAAAATTCAAACTTTTAATACTTACTTAAACAAACGAGTAACTCGAGCAACCTATATTGATTACCTTGAAAAAAAAATTCAAATAAGGAACTGATCTGAATGAGCATTTGGGGCTTAACTTGCGTGTTTCCATTAAGTGGTTCAAGTTGTAGACTTGTTTTCCTTTTGTAACCTATGATGAACTTAAGAGTTAAGAGTAGCACAATAGCACTACAAATACTTGCAAAGGAAGATCCTTAACGCGCCCCGAGAGCGTGCTCCTGTTTGCACAAAACAAGGAAGCAAAAGGACAAAACTTACCACAAAAAATGACTTTACAAGGCGCGTGGAGACAAACCACTGAACTTCAACTCTGAAAACTGATACTACTACTACTACTACTATTACATGTCCATGTTCAAAAAGAAAAAGACCCCATCAAATCAAACTTCTTTCCTCTATCCTTTAGACTCAGTCTACATTGCATTCAAATGCAAAGCCCGCCACCCTTTTCTTTATGATATCATGCATTATTAGCAAAATTCAAATCTCACTTTTGACTATTCCCATTTGCATGTCTCATTGTCTCTTCTTTATTTATTTTTTATTTATTAAACTATACTATGCCTTTATTATCATTGAACTGAGAATACAAGTTTGAGTTTCCTTAAAACAAAAGACACACCCCAAATTCACCTTTAACACAATCTTCTTTTTCTTTTTCATCATTCTTATATCATTCAAAAAACATGAAGATCTCATCAAACTCTTCTTATTCATCATCGTCATCTTCCTCAAAATTTGACCCACCTCCAGCTATGTGCAACAACTCCAAAAATGGCACTTCAGGGTGCTTCAATGCAATCCTCCGCAGGATTCTCTGTTCTGGTGGCCTCCCAACACACCCATCAGATCAAATTAGAGACTTTGATTCAAATTCAATTCTGGGTAGTACCAAAGATCAAAACTTTAATGCCAAAAAGCACCATGCTAAAGCCACCACTAGTAGTGTTAGTTCATCTGGTACTACAACAGCTACTACTACTACCACAACTCCAGGAATAGTTGCAAGGTTGATGGGTTTGGATTCAATGGTGGACATTCCTTCGAATTCATCGCTTTTGCGAAGCAAATCGATGAATTCGGTGGATTGCTTAGGGGAGTGTAATAGAATGGATGGTTTGCATAAGAGGGTAAAATCAACATTGTCATTCAGGGAGGTGCCAACTTTCCTCTTACTTGAAAATGAAAACTTCTTTGTTCTTAGCTTTGAGAAGAAGAAGAATGATAAGTCCATTGGGAAGAAAAGGGAAATGGGTTATGGTGGTGAAGAGTTGAAGGAAAAGAAGAGAGAAAATGTGAAGAGTAGCAAAAGTGTTGCTAATGGAAAGCTTCAAGAGATTACCAACACTTGTTATTATGAGAAGAGTAGGAAGAAGAACAAGAACAAGAAGTGTTTTGATTCTGAAGCAAGGAAACTGTCACAGCCTAGGATCCTTATGGATGATGGTGTGAGGATGAAGAGGAGAAGGGGGAGGAAGAGGAGTAATTCAAAGTGTGAATTTGAATCCAAGCCTTCAGAAGATACAAGCCCAGTTTCTGTTCTTGATTTTCAGAAGAGGGAAGCTTGTGGAACAGGTTTGTTTCATTTTAATCTCTTTAGTTCAACTTTTGTGTTCTCAAATAATTGATTGTGACTTTTTGCAGCCAATTCCAATTCAAGAAGAAAATTGTCACCAGAGCTTGATGAGAATGATCAGAAAATTCTTTGGCGTTCTGATGGAAATTTGATGGCTGAAGAGGGAAAATCTACAGCAATTGAGAGCAACAAATGTGAAGAAGGATCAAAGAAAAAAGAGAAGCATGTGAAAAAATGGGATGAAATTTGCATGCTAGCTAAGGAGGATGAACTAGCGTGGATGAATAATAATAAACAAGATGGTGATTTAGGAAGCATTAGTGCTGATTTTGCGTCTCATATTTTTGATCAGTTGTTAAATGAAGTGATTCATCAACTTCTAGTTGAGGATCCATGATCCACTCACAACTTTGCAGATTCAAAAAATTGTAAAAATAAGTAATTCAGCATATTATTGTATTATTATTATTATTATTATCATTATTGTTAGTAAAGTGTAAAAAGATTTAAATTCCATATCCTCTTCTTGTTTTTATTATGTCATTATTGTTGTGTCCCTATCACATAGGCACATAGCGCACCCAAGTTTCCTTCCCTTTTTACCTTTACTTTAGCTGAATTTGGTGCTGAGATTCTTGCAAAATTATAGGAAAAGAAAGAAAAATAATGGTAACACAAATTGATAAGACATATTTCT
>NC_029785.2:4827358-4833635 GCF_000816755.2 Arachis ipaensis
GTGGGAAAAAGCTTTTAAATCAAACACTGATAAAAACGTGTTCGATATGCGGAATTTTTTATTTTATTATTGTTTAAAAGATGGAGTTTTACTTGAAAATATCTATAAATGGTATTTAACAAAAAATTGGGGACGCATTCTGATGGAACAAGAATTCGTCTCTCTTGTATTGTTTCTGATAATCCGCCTCTCATAAAATGATTGCATGGTCAACACGTGGCAATACACATTTTTTGTATTGTGTTTTTATATTTAAAAAAAAATTTGCCTAAAGTAATCCGTCTCCTCCGAATTGTTTACTCTCAAAACCTTATAAAACACCATAACATTCAATAACGAGATATTACACCAACAATTACCTAATATAAAAAAAAAATGAGCCTCCGTTATGCTTCCATCAAGACATCATCATTATTATTATATGTAATTATGAAAATTTAACGGTAATAATATATGAGTCTTAAATGATTATAATCATTTAAGAGTCTTAGCATTTGATATAAGATTGGGGACAATTTATATAATATAGTAGAATAGATAGTATTACAATTTACAAGTTTTACATCTTTTAAGAATAAAATTTTTAAAAAATTTATAAATGTGATACATCTTTTATTTAATGAGCTAACTTTTAAAGTTAAATAGCCTCAAATACAATTTTAATACACATATTTCAAAATAACTTTTTTCATATCTCAAACACATTTCGGATGCAATTGTCCTATAATTATGTATATTGCAAGAAATCCTACAATAAAAATTATAAATCCAACATTAATTAATTAATCTTTAATAGTTTAATCTTTTCACTCTACCAATCACCGCGCTTAATTTTCTTTTTCGAGTATTCTCACCCTAGCTAATATAATGTTCTTGATTCGAATCAAATCCCATATGTAACCAAAAGGATGAAAGAAAGAAAAAAATGACAATTGGTACTAGAAGTTGGTGTTATTCCAATTCCAATGGCAAAAAATCAAAGGCTTGTTACTTATTAGGATAACATCAAGTTGAAAACAAGACGATGCAACAAAGAGCATTTTCCCAGTGAAAGTGTTCTTTGGTCCCCACATTATTGTCTTTTCTCTTTGGCTTTTATTTGCAATATCAAGTTATAACCTCGGGATCTTAATAATAAACTCACTAACTCTAGTCAACTTCAATTTCATCACACACCATCACTTAGTGGAGTTCTTTTGTTTTATTCATTTTTAAAATATATATATTTTTTTAAAATCTCTACTAAACAGGCCAAATGCGGCATCCACTATAAAAAAATGCTGTTAATGGGAATAATGGCCATGTCTCCGGCCATTTCTTTAGGCTTTGTTTCACAACGGGAAAGAAAAACAATAGAGGAAGAAAACCGCATGGAATCTTAATTTTCATAAGTATTTTGGATGAAAAAAAGGGCAAAAAACCATATTGAGCCAAAGCAAGAATCTTGTAACCAAAATGCGCCAAATTCAATTTCGTTTCAGCAATGAGCCAAAGTGTATTTTAATATAACTGGTTCGAATTGCACTCCTTCATAATTCGAACCAACATGGTTCGATTTAGTGTTCTACGTTTTTGAATAATTCGAACCACCAAGGTTCGAACTTCTCCCATACATAATTCGAACCACTAAGGTTCGAACTTCTCTCATACATAATTCGAACCAGGGTGGTTCGAATTATGCTTTGTATTCGATTCCATGTAATTCGAACCAGGCCGGTTCGAATTACTCCTAGTGCACTCCTTCATAATTCGAACCAGGCTGGTTCGAATTAGGTGTGATTCGACTATATAAGGAGTTCGAATCACCCTCATTCGAACCATTATCCCTCCCTCCTACCCCACAAAATCTCAGAGAAAACGACCTAGATTCTCTCCGAGGAAGACCTGAACGGACTACTCTGCTGATGGGGGACGATCCGGCACGGTTATATCGGTTGGACGGAGTCGCTCATATAGCCGGGGTCATCAACGACGAGGTTAGTACGGAAATGACCTTTGGTGAGTGCCCTGAGGATGCAGATGATGACACTGTTCGCCGATATGTCCGTGCGTACATCATGATGTTGCTGGGCACGCAGCTGTTTGCGGACAAGTCTGGCAACCGGATTCACATTAGATGGCTTCCATATGTAGCAAGGCTGGAGGAGCTGGGTACGTACAGCTGGGGTTCGGCAGCACTGGCCTGGTTGTACCGGTGCATGTGCAGAGTGGCAAACAGACATGTTGTGAAGTTAGCGGGCCCGCTCCAGCTACTGCAGTCTTGGATCTTTTGGCAGTTTCCTCAGTTTAGGCCTGCAGGATATGAGACGTTCAGCTGGCCGTTGGCGTCGAGGTACTATACTGGGCCTATTCTTTTTCAATATGACTTACAGAATTGCGTGTATGTTAATACTCTATTGCATAATGTAAACACAGAAAACACAGAGTGGTAACCAACCTCCGTCCGGGGCCTCAAGCGCAGACTTGATGCCGTTGTGCCTGTCCGATATAACCAGCAGACCGGGCTGCGGGGTCACGTGCTGTCGAAGGTGCGAGAGAAAGAATGTCCAGGACTCCGCATTCTCACCCTCTACTAGTGCGAATGCGACAGGTAGAATGTTGGAGTTCCCGTCCTGTGCAATCGCAATGAGCAACGTTCCCCCATACTTACCATATAGATGTGTGCCGTCAATGCTGACTAGCGGCTTGCAATGCCGGAATGCCTCGATGCACGGAGGGAAAGTCTGTGGAAATAAGCTTGAGACTCGTCCACCTGTCCTCCAACTAGAACCGGGCTCGTCCTGAGGACCGCAACAGTACCAGGCATCGTCAGTTGGACACCCAACACCCACCTAGGTATCTCGCTGTATGACTCATCCCAGTCACCGTAGATGAGGCCAACGGCCTTCTGCTTCGCCATCCAAACCCTCCTGTAAGTCGGCCTAAAACCAAAATGCGCTGCCGTGGCGTTCAGGAGCACCTTGATGCTAACCGATGCGTCAGCCCTAACCATTGGCATAATGAACGCCGAAATCACAGAATGATCCAAACTTCTGTGATCACTTGATATGGATGTGGCCAGGCAAGTGTGAGGGCCATTGTACCGTTTGACCTCCCAAATGCCCTTGCGCTTCCGGAGACTGAGTCGAATCAACCATGTGCACCCATTCCCGAACTCGGAACACTTGCCCACATACCGGCGGTGATCGGACTCCACCACCTTGTACTGTACCCCTCGCCGGATGCTGTAAGTCTTCACACTTAACAGGGCCTCATCTTTATCCTGGAATTGCTGACCAACCTGGAACTCTGTGAGACCAGCATTCCCTTCCGCATCTCTAGCTCCGAATCCAACAGGGTGACCTAGCGCACCCTCATGCGTCATGGCGTCCAGGTCCAGCGAAGAAAAATATGGTGGATACTGCTGTGTGCCAGAGCTAGAACCACCGCCAGCCAAAGCAGGCCCAGCCGCTTGAACCTCGTCCCCGCTATCATCCTCAATCGTTTCGGGCTCAACGTCGTCCTCATCAGGATCACCCAATTCTCCGTCTCCGACGCCAACCGGTGGAACGCCGTGTAAAGCGTTTGGCAGAACATCAAAGGATCCTACCTCGTCGCGGACGCCGTCATTCAAATCAACAGCAAATGACGGAGAGGCGACAAGTTGGGCCACTGGCTCGTAAACTGGGACGGAGGAAGAAGCCACAGCAGCCATCAAACTGGAGCCAGCTGCCGTGGCTACATTGGCGGTATTCCGGTTCGAACCCCCTGAGCTGGATACCACATCAACCAGCTTTGCCAGCAACTCTGGTGTGCGGACCTCCGGAAACTGCCTCCGACAAAGAAACATGACTTGGAGGTCCTCATCACTACCAATCGTCAGACAATCATACTTCACCGTATCGTGCAGGATCGTGACTGGAATGCGATAGAAAAACTTCTTAATCCGCTTCGCACCTTCCAGGCCAAGTTTCATCAGCACAGCTCTAACCAGGTCATCATAGCTTGTCGTTCGATTCACCACAATATAGAGAGGATTCTTATCTGTGAACTTCACTCCGGACCGAGTTTTCCTCTTGATGGATCCTCTGTGGTGTACCAAAACAGCAAAACTCTCCTCCTCACTAGCCATCTTACGTCCTCTAATGAGAGCAAATCACGTTTACAGCGTTTATATAGAGCTCTGATTCCTACTAATTCGAACTAACCTGGTTCGAACCATGATACATGTAATTCGAACCAGGCTGGTTCGAATTACTACAATCAACCTCTCTCCCCATAATTCGAACCAACCCGGTTCGAATTACATGCTCTCCTGGTTCGAACCTAACCGGTTCGAATTATTCAAATTTTTCCAGTAGTAGTTCGAACCAAGATGGTTCGAATTACTTGCTAATAGAGTTCGAACCTTGGTGGTTCGATTTATATAAAAATGCCTCTTGGCTTATTGCTGAAACAAATTTCTGTTTGGCGTATTTTGGTTAAACTTTTCTGCATGTGGCTTAATATGGTTTTTTGCCCTGAAAAAAAGGGAGGAAAATTAAAAGAAAGAAGAACCAATTTTCTTTGTTTGTTTGGGTAGATATGGGAAGGAAAGAAATATATATATCAAATAACATTTTTACTCTTGTGTTATAAAATATTTGTGTTTGTACGTCTAATATTTTTATTAGCAGGTAGGTTTGCTAAAGTATTTGTTAGTACGGTTAGAAGTAAGGTTTTGAAAATCGATTCGAACTGATTGGTTAAATCGATTGACTCATATACTGTTGTTAAATACGGTTTGAATAGAAGTTAAAATCACTAAATTAAGAAACCAGCGTTGAACTGTCGAATTAGTCGATTGAATCGAACTGTAATTCGGTCAATTTTTGAACTGTGTCAAAAACGGTTGCGTTTTGGTTGCTGAACCCTATTACCCTAACTCCCTAAATTTCCTAACTATTATCCTTCTCCTCTTTAGTCTCCACAACAAGCAGAAGCAGAACACTAAGCAGTACTCACCTAGACGATTGGACCTCGAGCTTCCAGCACAACTTCCGTTCAGTCATTGCCGCCGTTGCAATTTTTGTCCAGCCAACGTCAGCTAGCTTTGTTTACGCAGCCACTTTCCATTGCGCAACCAGCTCTGTTTGATCTTGAAAATCGATACCAGCGCCAACGCCACTTTTCGTCGCACAGCCACTTTCCGCCGGCGCCAGCTCTGTTCCACACTTCCATCCCATCAGCCACTGTCTTGCCTCTTGTTAGCCATTATCTCCGCCAGATCTGCTTTTTTCTAGGCTTCCAGCTTTTCTAGGTATTAATTTTTTTCTTTGTAATAATAATTGTTGAATAATTGATTAATTATTATTAGTTAACTTTACTGTTGAAGCATTGATTATTGATTAATTGTTGAAGTATTGATTAATTATTGGGTTCTAAACTTTTCTGTTGAAGCATTGAATATTGATTAATTGTTAAAGTATTGATTAGTTGTTGGGTGCTAAACTTTGATGTTGAAGCATTGATTAATTGTTGAATAATTTTGACGGTTGTCTGTTGAGATTATTGGGTTGGGACGGGTTGCTGTGATATTGTAATTGGATTGTATTGTTATTGGATTGTTGGTAATTTTTAGGGATGGATGAGAGTATCAATAAAAAAATACCTAAGAATAATAATGCAGAGAATAATTCGGCTTTGAATCCTGTTGCTTCAAATCTGCAGTAAGTTATGGCGGCTTTTGATGATTTATGATAAATTTGGATGTTGGTATTTTATGTTTGGTTGGTTTTATTTGTTATTTGACTTTTAAATTTGTATTTGAACGAGATCATAACATTGTGGTTTATGCAATACTTTTAATTTGGATAATATTTTAAAAATTATATTAAATTATAATTATATTTTAGTGTATTTATTTATATTTTATTATAAAATAGTTTTTTCGATTGAACTACAGTCAAACTAGTTAAATAAATAAATTAATAAACTAGTAACTAGAACGGTTGGACAATGGATTCAGTTTTCAAAATCTTGGTTAAAAGTATCAATGTTTAGTCACCCAAAAAAATATCAATGTTTTCATCTTTACAATATAAATTGTTTATATTTAAAATTTTAACAAATGTCTTTAGCAAAATTAATTAAGGTATGTGAATATATACCACACAATATTAAAAAGCTTCAGTTGAGAAAGAGATGAAAATAAATAGTATGATTATAATATTGAGAGAGATAATTAAATTTATTATAATTGCATGTGACTATCATATTAATTAACACATTATTTATTGGTTTGAATATCTAGTGTCTT
>NC_029785.2:4833677-4836839 GCF_000816755.2 Arachis ipaensis
CAAATTCATTTACTATTTTTTATTTATTTATTTTTTTTATCTATTTTTACTTTCTTTTCCTTCCAACATCATAATTTCACTCATCATTACTAGTCATCTACTGCTACTCTCGGCTGTCCACCTTTAATCCAAAATTTTAATCCCTAAATTTTGAATTATAAATTCTAAATTTTAAATTTTAAATTTATTTTATTTTATTTTATTTTTAGATTATAGTTTTCATTTAAATTTTGGATTTTTTAATTTAAAATATTTTTTCATGTTCATTTCTTTTTAATTATTGACTCATTTTAAAATTATTTAGTTGAATTAATATCGACATGCTAAACGTTTTCTTTTAACATATTATATTGTATGAGTAGAATTTTAATCTATATTTTAATTGAGATATTTTTTTAAAGACAATAGTGATATTTTATTCAATAAAAAATTAAATACAATATTCAAAAATTAGGGTAAGAGAAGTAGAAAAAAGATTCTCAAATATTCACGACAGGTGAAATTGTAAAAAAAAAAAAAACGCAAAAGCAAATAGAAAAAGAAATCTTAGGGCATTATGTATAAGGCAAAATAGATAATTCCTAGTTTAACTTAAACGATGTTGCTAGTACTTTTTTCGGAGGCTCCTGGACATGCTCGAATACTCATCAACACCTCTCCTTCTAAATATTTTAAGCTATAATCAAAATCAGTTGAGATCTATGAGAGCTTTTTCCATGAAATCCAATTTGTAACACCAAATCCCTCCATCACTTGAAAAAAAAGGAACATCTAGGGTCTGGAATGAGATTAGCTAAAGGACTCTTCTTCTACGCTAGATTAGCGTCTCCACAAAAAAAAAAAATAGACAGTGCATGAGTGATTCTGGTGCTAAGTTGCAGATTGGATAAGTTGTCAGAGTGGATGAAAACTGTTGGTGGATGAGAAGCAGAACAAGAAGTTTACTATGGAGGATTTTTCACGCAAAGAACAAAATCTTGTGAAGAATTTTTAACTTTCATAAATGGCTCCAAATTGGCTCTGTTGCATGAAGTTCAGACAGAATTCAATAAAAGTATGATAAAATTGGTAAGCAATCTTGTACCTTAGTGCAACATCATATATTTTTGCTCTATTCATCACTCATTGAATTGTGTCTTCATCTTTTTTCTGGGATTATGGAAAGGATTCGCTAAGCAATTTCTTGAGAAAAAATATTAGATTTGAGATTAGTGCTTGGTTCCACTATTTATTTGACAAAAACAGGTCTTTCACCTATAACAGATGGTAATTATCTAATAGCAGTGCCGCAGATGGTGGAACAGTGAAGGGATAAGGAGGAGGGAGCTATGATTCACTGAAGATTCGGATATCACTAGAACTTACTTTCCAACTAATGTCTTTTTCTACAACTCGCCTCCCTTCAAGAATATTTTGCCAACCCCAATAAGGTAAGTTTCTTACTTCTACTATAAGGATATAATTAAAACAAAGCCCTGAGATATTTGAAACAAAGCCTGCTTTTTTTAGGCTTAGTCACCTTATCCCAACTAATTCATACCATTCGCATTTCAAAACCTTACTTCCCCATCAGAACTGGGTTAGAATATTATAAATTTTATTTAGTAGGCTATCCGAAAGTTTAAAACATGACAAGGTGTATATTGGTATGGCTTCACCAACTGTTTGCAGTAATACCTGTCTTCCTCCATTAGATAACAAGCACGTTTTCCATCTTTGTGCCCTTTTGAGAACCTTATCTTTGATTGAGTTGAAAGTGGTTTTCTTAGAGCTATTGGTAAGAAAAGGTAGACATAAATATTTATCCTGGGTGCCTATGTGAGAAATATTCAACTGGACTATTAGGGAGGTTCTAATCGGCACTGAAATGTTATTACTAAACAATAAGGCCGATTTATTAAGATTAACCTTTTACCCACTGAAACTCTTATAAGATTCCAATAATTTTAGAATAGAGGCACAACTATTTTTTGAGACTTTATCGAATAGAATGAAATCATCAGTGAATAGCAAGTGATTTATAGTTGGGCATCTTCTATTTATCTGAATTTTTCAAATGAGACTATTTTATTTGTTCTACTTTGTGTAGCAAGAAAGAAAGTCCTTCTGCACATAATAAGAAAAGAAAAGGGGATAGAGGGTCACCTTGATGGATGTCTCTATTTGGTTTAGAAAAACCATATGATTGACCTTCCACAATAACAGAGTAAAAAACGGTTATCATCAATTCATGAATTCAGTCGATGAATCTCGATTCAAATCTCAACTTCTTCATAATAAACCATAAAAAATGCCACTTCACCCTGTCAGGCTGTAATCATATCAAGCTTAAGTGTCATTTCGTATTCCAAACCTCGCTCTTTTTGTTTAAGGTAGTGCATACATTCGTGTGTTATAAGAATATTATCAGAAATAAGTCTACTTTTTAAGAATGCACTCTGAGTAAGACTAATTACTTTATTCATATGCTTTTGAAATCTGTGGACAGCATCTTTGAAATGATTTTGTAGACAATAGAAGACAAACTGATAGACCTTATCTAAATCATATCGCTCACATCTGGGACTTTTGGCACTAGACAGATATTAATGTGGTTAAAATTTTTTAAAATTCTATTTCCAACAAATTTTTTTTTTAAAGTTTGGAATATGTCTTCTTCCACTATATTCCAATAAAATTAAGAGAATTTAATTGTTATACCATTTTCTCTTAATATATGCTGACAGTAAATACTAAAAGTAACTTTTTTTTTTATCTTTTCTATAGAAATACATGATTAAAATAAATGATTTTAAATATTACTCCATTACTACTTATGTAATCCCTGTAAATCCCAAAGAATTATATAGAAATAAAAGAAGACCAAAATATAAGTTATTTTTTATAAAAGTTGCAATTGAATAATATTAGAATCCATTTATTTCAATCATATAAATTATTCGTTTATTTCAATCATGTAAAATATAATTTTTTAATGTTTATCTTATAATTGAAGCAACACTAACTAACTTTTTATATTTCTTTCGTTAAAAATATTTACTTCTTAGTTTTTCCCAAAAAAAATATAACGATGAAGATAATAACAACGACAATGATGATGACGATGACGAGAATACGATGATAATATAGAATATTATGATAATTTATTAAACGTCATTTAAA
>NC_029785.2:4837041-4844410 GCF_000816755.2 Arachis ipaensis
TTTAGTGTATATTTAATATAGTTGAATAATATATAATATACATTATAAAAACAAAAAGTACTCAAAAGTCAATATAGGGGTAGCTCTCTTTGGTTATTATGTACACGCGTTAATACGACTTTAGGTTAAAAATTGTTTCGTTTATCTCCTAAGTCCTAACCCGTACGGTAAAACATGAAAAATAAAAACAAGAGTATATAGTGCCAAATGTGATTTATTTATTTTTAAAAAATTCCAGCTTTTTTATGTTGGGACCATGCATGGAGAGCACAATTGTTACTATGCAGGAAATAACCAAAATCGTACTGTGAAACAACAGTATGCTCTATCTTTTTCACTGTCAAACATAACAACATAACTAGGAACAGGTTGGTTTTGCAACAGTTTTTCGGTGTATGTTTATTTTTAGAATTTTCTCGTTAGAACGTTGAAACATTTATCATGAAAATTACAAAACAAATACTCCGTTAGCTTGTTGCGAATCATCGTGAGTTGCCAAATTACATTTCACAATTCACAAAACGGCTACAAACATCTCTCTTTCCTCTAGGGCATCATCTTAATTGGTTTTTTTTGTTGTACTGAATCAGAATCTAATAACAAAGTCTCATACGCTTTAAAATTCAGAAAATCCTGTCCCTTTCTTTCATGTCACATTGAAGCAAGCCTGTTCTATCAGCTCTGATTTTCTTACAGATTCTGTCAAGAAAATCAGACACACAATGGAATCCAAGATTAATAATAAGACTTGTCAAGAAGGGTTGCACCACAGAATCTCTGCATTGCTTGAGTTTTCAGCCTCAGATGATGTAACAGCGTTCAAGGAAGCTATTGAGAAAGAGGGCCATAACGTTGGTGAGACTGGATTATGGTATGGTAGGAGAATTGGAACAAAGGAAGTTGGATATGAAGAGAGAAACCCTCTTATGATAGCTGCAATGTTTGGCAGCAAGAATGTCTTGTCTTACATTCTCAAAACAGGCAAAGCTGATGTCAACAAATCTTGCGGCTCGGATTCAGCCACGGCGCTCCACTGCGCCGTGGACGGAGCCTCCCCAGCCTCCGCCCAAATTATCAAGTTGTTGCTTGAATCTTCAGCGAATCCTAACGCCGTGGATGCCAGAGGCAACCGGTGCTACGACTTGGTTGTCTCCATGCCGTCCGTCTACAACACAAGAAAGAAGGCCGTACAATCGCTTCTAGAAGGGGCGAACAATGTATATAAGAAGGAGGCAACATCGATTGGAATATCATCAAGCTTGAACGAGAGAGGCAAGGTAGCTGCTGGTACGGCAGAGTTTCCGGTGTCTCCTCGGTATAAAGAGTTTCCGGTGGACCACTCGCTACCGGACATAAAGAACGGTATATATAGCACGGACGAGTTTAGAATGTATACCTTCAAAGTGAAACCATGTTCGAGAGCGTATTCACACGATTGGACAGAGTGTCCTTTCGCGCATCCCGGCGAGAATGCCAAGAGGCGCGACCCGAGGAAATACCAGTACAGCTGCGTTCCCTGTCCGGAGTTCCGGAAAGGGAGCTGCAGCAAAGGAGATTCCTGCGAATACGCGCATGGAATCTTCGAGTGCTGGCTTCACCCGGCTCAATACAGAACAAGGCTGTGCAAGGACGAGATGGCATGTACTAGAAGAGTGTGTTTCTTCGCGCACAAGCCAGAAGAATTACGTCCTCTGTATGCTTGTTCTGGCTCTGCATTGCCTTCTCCCACTTCTTATTCGCCAGGTGGCGCTAATTCATTGGACATTTGTTCATCCTTATCGTCACCAGATGGTGGTGGATCTGGATCTTCACCGGTGTGGCAAGCTCCTCAAGCTAAGCTTCCCAAAAGCAGGCTAAACCTAGCCCTCAGCGCTAGAGATGTTAATCTTGACATCCAGTCGATCGGCCTCGAAAGCCGGCGACTGATGCAAAAGCTTATGATGGAAGAGATGGTTTCATCAGCATTATCTCCCAATTCTTCCACCTGGAGAAACTCGTTGCCTACGAGTCCGTCTTTCGCTTCTCCGGTTCCGTCTCCGACTAATATTTGGGGAAGTGCTTCCAACTATTCTCCTTCACATTCAAAAGTCATTGGATCGCCGGCGGCATACGGCCTGGATCTTTCCGGTGGTGGCGTCTCTTTGCGGAGTCCGAGCGAGATTCCTTCTCCTTCGAAAAACTCCATAGGCATGGAATCATCGTCGTCTACCTTGTTTGGTTGGGGTTCCCCTGATGGAAAATTAGATTGGTCCATTCGCAGAGATGAGTTTAACAAAATGAACAAGTCAAATTCTTTCGCCTTTCGAAGCACTGCTAATCTTGTTGCGACTCCGGAGCTGGCGGAGGATGCTATTGATGAACTAGATGTGTCTTGGGTTAGTTCTCTTGTGAAGGATTCTTCGAGCAACAACTACTCCACCATGTTAACACATGAACAGTTTAATGTCATGTAATTCATGCTCGGACCATACATATGCTGCCATATAAATATGTAACACTTAAATAAAACAAATTTATTCACTCAACGTATTTCATATGTTTTTATTAGGACATTACTATGTTTAGGTGATCCTTTGGACAATAATATTTTGAATTTGTATGCGTTTTGAAAGGCTTATTTAGAGGGGGAAAAACGTTTTTTTTTTTAAGTATTGTTATATCGAAATTGTATATGTTGATCACTCTAGAACATTTAATAGTTAAATTTAATAAATAGAATGATCACTTAAATATTTTCACCATTGTTTTTAATAATAGAATCGATTAAATAATTACATTTGCGTTAAATTAAATCAAAGCAAATCAAGTCTAGTAATAATAAAATTAAAAAAAATCAGTTTGCAATTAATAAATCTAAATCTTTAATGTTGTCATTATTCACATTAAATAAACGGTTAAGTTCTAAAACTCTTGGTTTCCTCGTCTATTCTTCTCTAGGTGATCAATAATCATACTTTGTTCTATCTTTTTATTCAGCTTCTAAAAGTTTAAGAGTGGGTTAAAAAACAAAAGTTCTGCATTTACTTTTCAGGATCGCTAATATTTGATTAAGCAAGTAAGTCTGATCTTAACACTTTTTCATTTATCTTTTCATTATCAATATTTTATTCATATAATTGCACAGTAATAATACAATATAATTTTATTCTGGTTTATATTTGCTTTGAAGATTAATATGTAGTTATATTTACAATAAAACTTTATGTTAATAAAATTAGGAAGAGCATGATGACGTATATGCAAGAATGACAAAGACCGAGAGTGTTTTGGTGCCACTGTCCATGTTCGTTGGTTTTACGACATTTCAGCATGCTACGCAACCAAGGTTTATAGAACTACGTACTGTCACTTCTAGAGTCTAGTCCCAACAGTTTGATTGTGATTAGGCAAGTGTCGGCTGTCGATGTTGATTTCGAGTTCCAATTGATAAGCAGCCTCATTCACAAATATTAATTTGTCTCCATTGACTGAATTTTCTGGCATAGCCATCCAGTCCCCCAACAAGAACTACCGAAGTCTCGTCCCAGAAGAAACTTACCAAGTCGTGAACACCAATGTAGGCGCGCTTAAAATTATCCAGCTTGGACTGACTCTGCTAGACTAGCACAAAAACCTCCCTAACCTAGGAATCAACAACAGAAGTAAGTACATCTGGCAGTTCAATTTTCGAGATCAACCTCATGCGTGACATTCATGCATGCAAAGGACTCTGTGGTACTCCTATGTAGCCAGGACATCGACTTTGCACGTAATGTAGTAGCCAAAATTTCTTCGGTTTATTTTGCGAAACTGGTAGCAGCATCCGAGCTGTTCAACAAAGCATTGACATGGGTGACATTTCATGGTATTTATGATATTAGATACTTGGTGAAGATTTTGACGTAGGATGTTCTTCCGATGTGGTTGGAGGAGTTTGCTTATGATGTTAGGGAGAAATGCTTATGATGTTAAGCATGTGATGAGGTTTTACAACGGTCTCTATGGCAATTTGGAGAAGGTGGCTGACATAATTCAGGTGGACTGAGTTATTGAAAAGTGCCATCAGACCGGTCTGACAGGTAACAACTTGTTCACTTGTCTCACCTTTCACAAGATTAAGGAAACTTATTTTTTTAGCTAATAGATGAGTTCAATGAATATGTTAATATATTTTTTGAGTTGAAAATTGCAAAAATTTAGCGCTTTTAAGTTGAAAAAAATTATCATAGATTAGAATTATGGAAAAATTTAGGGCAGTAATTTTATTAAATTTTTGCATGTAACCAGTAAAAGAAACACTTTTTAATTTAAATGTAGAAGGAGAAATAGTGTAGTACGTAATTATGGAGTGTATAGGTGCTTTACGCAACTGTAGTGTTAGGAGTAAAAATCAGACCGTCCGATTTTTGAGTACACAAATCGGAGGGTTTGATTTCTATTTAAAAAATTTTAAAAATTTGGAGTAGACAAATTTACTCCAATTTTTTTAATTTTTTAAATACAAGTCGAAGGGTGCAAGAACACTTTTTTATCAATCTGATCACAAAATTCATGCAACCATGATTCATGGTTTTCAACTTCAGATTCGCCTTCACAATCATTGGAATTGGTGCATTCTTTAGATTCTTCTAAAGGCATATTTAGATCAAAACAAGACCATCATACTTCCTTGAATAATTTCTGTGACTTGGATGTTACTTTACTTTGAACTAATTTTCATTTATTCAGAAATATTAAAGTTTTGATGTCTCTTTTTTTCTTAGTTCAACCTTGACACCTTTAGTGTGACATCCTCAGAAGCATTTCCAACTAACAATTTCATTTGACATCTTTTAGCCTGGAGAATTCCTTCCTCAGGAAAATCCCTTCCCTTCCTCATAAGCGACTGAGCCGTTGATGCAGCTATTATAGATGGCGGAGGATACAATAAACACTGAATTATTGATGCTGATTTCCTTTCCAAATGAGTACGAAACCTACCTGTTCTCATTGCTTTGAGCAAACTACTCTGCACCAGAAAATCGACTTTGTCTACATTCTCAAGAAAGATAACCAAATTCGGCTTTTTACCCAACTACCCAGCAATGTAATCCACAGTTGTCTTCCTCTTAAATAAGTCATGGCAATAAGGACTCTGGAATTCGAAAACTGAGTTAGACGGATACAAGCCTTCGAACTAGCTCAAATCCATAGAAATTAGGCCATCTCTGTTACCAAACAAGTACTCTGCAATTGCCAAAGCAATTTTCCTTTTTCCAACTCGATCTGGCCCAAAAAAAAGCAAGCCATGTATCTGCTCTAATATGTGAGCTGTGACGTTTACCGAGGCTACAAAGCGAAATAGCTCGATAGCATGTATGGCCTCTTCTTGCCATCCAACCTTTTCAATGAGAACTTTGTGGAATGACTTGAAATCGATCGAATTTAATTTTCCTTCGAAAGTTGGAGCAGAGCAGGGCTTAGATATAACAATTTGGTGTGTACTACCCTCATTCATGGCTTCAAGATCAGTTGAAACAGAATCTGACAAGTGCTGAAGATTCCCCTTATGATCATGTACCTTTAGAATATTTGGTTCTTGAGCATTTGATGTATTATACATATTTCATAACCCCAAACATGTGGTAAATTTATTCACTATGGCCTTGGTAGAAGGTGAAAGCCAAGAAACTTGAGCAACGTGTTCAATTATTTCATTGTTGACACCAATAGAACCAAAAGGGGATGATGAAGAAAATGGTAACTTATGTTTATTTGAAATTTGTGGAATTTTATTGGAATATTGGATCTCATTGAGGGATGATGAATAAAATGGTAGCTTCTATTTATTTGCCTTTTAAATTTTAACTAAGATCTTATTATTGGCTTATCATCTTCCTTATATTTTTTTTGACGTATATAACTTTGATTTCTCATCAATTAGTCCTCTCTTTTTATAATAGAAAGAAGGTGAATTTTATGATGTAGAAAGAAAAATTTTTTTACATGTGTATATTTGTGTTGTCAAAAAGGTAGTGTGACAAGTGTTTAGAAAGAGAGTAATTTTTTTTGGTGACTGAAATAAATTAAACAAAGAAAAACAAAAGAAACAAAACAAGGAACTGCTTAAATAGAGGGACAGTCCCGTTTAAGACTACTCTTAAACTCCTCTTGAAGTTAATGCCAGACAAATGACTTTTTCCGGAGGCCAAGTTTTATGGGGATTAAAGATGTCGTTATTCCTTACTCGCCATATCCACCAAAGTCCCGAAAAGAACTTGAACGGGTGCTCTCTGCTATGATACAAGAACCAGTTCTTTAAATCCAAAGGATGACAAGGAATATCCAACCTTTGCCAGACAAGCTGAGCTTTTGGACAATCCCGAATACAATGTATAACCGATTCCTGGCTAGAAAGACATCTTGGACACCTATCCGATGACGACATCCCTCTTCTAAAGCGAAAACTTGCAGTAGGAAGAGCCTCCTTAAGACACAACCAAGCCAAAAACTTATGCTTTTCCGGAACAAGCTGACGCCAAAGCCAAAGCCAATTCTCCCTCTCCTCCCAACCAAACAGCTGCTTACACAACCACAAGTAACCATTGCGTGAGTCATAGACTTTGGCAGCAGACCCACTCCAATACCAACCCACTTCCGGACCTGCTTGTTCATCTGGATTGTAAGAGAGAATATTATCTTTCAGATTTTGAGATAAAGGAGAATAAAGAGTATCCAAATGCCACCTACCAACCGACCAAATATCCTGTATCCGGAGATTCGAATCAGAAATGTGGACATAATCCATCTCATTAGATAACCGTCCTTCTCTCCTTCAGCTAGAAAACCAAAAATTCTGGTTCAAATCTCCAATACACCAAGCAAACCCATCCTTCAACACTTTCCAAGCCTTGCAAAGACACCTCCAAATGGGAGAGTCCTTGTTCTTAGGATAACTAAAACAGTCATATAGAGATGATCGGTATTTGGCATCCAATAATTGGACCCATAGCTTGTTTGGCTGCTGGAAAAAAGTCCAAACTAGCTTCCCAAGAAGAGCAATATTTACACAATAAGGATCTCTAATCCCCAAACCTCCATATTTTTTGGGAGTAACCAGTACCTTCCAACTAACAAGATTCAATCCTCTTCCATCAACTTGTCCTTTCCAAAGAAAATTCCTCATCATAGACTCCAATTTACTAATGATTCCTTTGGGAAAAATAGAGAATAGAGTCTGGTACGTGGGAATAGCAGCAGCAACAGAATTAACCAAGCAGAGCCTACCAGCCCGATTGAGTAAACTTCCTTTCCAGCTTGCTAGCCTACTCCGAATCTTATCAAGGACATCATTGAAAGCTGAACGAGTCACCCTAGAATGGCTAAGGATAACTCCAAGATACTTGCCCAA
>NC_029785.2:4844917-4853860 GCF_000816755.2 Arachis ipaensis
TGAATTTCTCTCTCTTTCTCCAAAAATATTAACTTTACACACAAAAATTTATTAATATTTATTTATTTTAATATATACCTTTTTTCTTTTTTGATGACTTAGATATATTCAGTTTCACAAATATAAAAATGTATTTACATATTTTAACCAACAAAAAACATATAACTTTACATATTTACATACATTTAAATTAACGGTAATATTTATATATATTTAATTTAAATATTATATCAATATATCTGTCAATATTACTCTGGATACATATAGATATTTATAAAAAAATATTATTCAAACACCACATATTCTTGACATCTTATAAAAATAGTTTGTTATTAATTATTTATATATTTAATTTTTTAATTAATAAAACAAAAAAATTTATATTTAATTGTTTAAAAAATATTGATGTCAAAATAGCATTTGTAATACTGCCATTTTTATGGTGCAGAAAGAGAGAATATTTATTTTGGAATAGTTGATTTTTTTTAAGAATGAAAATTGTAATAAGAAATTTTGCTTTTTGTTATAAAGGGAAATTAAAAATAAATTTAATTTTAATATAGTGTTAGTATAAAATAATTTTATATTTATATCTAATGACGTAACACTACATTAACAAAAATAATTACTTTTTATAGACAGTGTTTATTGTCGTCTAAAAGACCAAATATAATTACACTACTGTGTAAAACATATTTTATATTATCAATACATCAAAATTAAATTCACTAAAAATATGTGCAACCAAAATTTGTAAAACACCAGACATATTTTTTTGGTGACTCATAACACCAGATATATAGAAAAACATGGTAGATACCAAGAAAAATATAAGAAAACATAGTTATTTTTCGGTATTATGTAGACGATATCTTGTTATTTTGTTTGCATTAAAATATCTATTTACAATTGTTTATAAAAAATAATTAAAAAAATTTTTCAAATTTAGAAGAAAAATTATTAACTTAAATAAAAAATTAATGAAAAAGAAAAATACACTACATTTTACTTGCAATATTTCAAATCTTATCTTTTCAATTACTCTCTTTTTAAACACTTGTCACACTACTCTTTTGACAATATAAACATACACATGTTGAAGAATCTTTCTTTCTACATCATAAAATTCACCTAAAAAAATTGGCGGTACTTTGAAACGGATTTTATTTTAATTTCTAACATAAATATTTCTGATTTAATTTAGAAATAATGTGTTTAGGATTGGAGATTGGAGTAATATACGTTACCCTAAAATACAAAAGATGAGATGTTAATAGAATAAAATTGAACTTTCATGATAATTATATACGTTATATTTTTACTTTTACGAGTTTATAACTCACCTGTTTAATTTTAATCAAAATAAAATAATAAATTGAGAGAGTACGTAATAAAATTAAAAGAGTACGTTAAGAGTTTTGAATTTTAAACTTTTTTATGGACTTCTGAAAGTTGTTAATTCAATATAAAGATAAAATTAAATGTTGAAATTTTAACTATCGGTTTAGTTTGTTTATTAGTCTAAAAAAATATATATGAATTTTTTTTGAATCTTGAGAAATTCATAAGTCAAAAAAATTACAACGGATTATTTAAAATAGAAAAATTTCAACTGAACTCTTAATTCCTTTTTTCTTGAGCTTTGTTTTGCAAATGGAAAATTAATAAGATGAAAAAGAAGAGATTCTATTTTACTAAACCAACGATTAACATGCATGCATCTTTTGCGTATTTTATTATATTTTATTGTTGTAAAAAATCAGAAAACCATAGATTAATGTTAAGTATATTTTTTATCATGTTTTAAATATATTTTTATTATACTCTTGCAAATTAACACCGTTAACCAAGAAGGCTAATGTGACGACAATTATATTATGTTCAAAAATTTATATTTAGTATTAATTTTATTTTTAATATTCGATTTTAATTTGATCTTTACTATTTTAAAAGTGTAGTTTTAATTTTTCTCTTAATGTTCCAATGTTTTGAAAGTTTATATTTAGTTTCAATTAAGCTAACCTGAACTATGGCGGCGGTGGAGCGACAACGGCTGAAATGACGAGCAAAGTGAGTAGTACAGGGCCGTTAACACGTCCTTCTTTGCTCGTAAGCCGCCGTATTCTAGGAGGCCGCCCACAATATCATTAGAATTTGATGATAGAAAATGAAAAAAAAGGGGTGGGATATTGCAGGGAGTAATTAGCCGAAGAATGTTACTGACTAGCAAATGCTATATATCCTAGGGGAAAAAGCTACATTTTACAATTAATTACAAACAAAATACATATAAGGGACAAAAAATTTTCTGTTTTAACTTAATAATATTCTAGCGGGAAGAAACAATCCAAGATCTTGTTCTTCAACAAAATTGCTTTCACACTTAACCAATTTGATCACAAGCTTATCTTCAATTTGGTACTTCTTTTTTGCTTCAACAAATCCTCTTCCAAGAACACGCTCAATCCAATTTTCCATTGCATTTTTCTTTTCTGATAACCAAGTAGCTGCAAGAATCTGTGACATGGCATCATAATCAATTTCAAGAACAAGCTCACATCCAAATACCCTTTGGAAATTCATGTCAATGATTTTGATTACTTGCTCCACAAGCGACTCAAAATCAAAGGGCTTAAAGACCACTTTTACATCGATCTGATCACAGAATTCATGTAACCATGATTCATGGTTTTCAACTTCAGATTCGCCTTCACAGTCATTGGAACTGGTGCATTCTTCAGATTCCTCTAAAGGCATATTCAGATCAAAACAAGACCATGATGCTTCCTTGAATAATTTCTGTGACTTGGATGTTACTTTGCTTTGAACTAATTTTCTTTTATTCAGAAATGTTGAAGGTTTTGATGTCTCTTTTTTTCTCAGTTCAACCTTGACACTTTTCGTGCCGATTTTTTCGACATTCTCGAAAGCATTTCCAACTAACAATTTCATTTGACATCTTTCGGCCTGGAGAATTCTTTCCTCTGGAAACATTTTTGCCCCTTCCTCGTACGCGACAGAGCCGTGGTTATAGACGGCGGAGGATACAATAAACACTGAATTGTTGATGCTTATTTCCCTTCCAAGTGAGTATGGAAACCTACCTGTTCTCATTGCTTTGAGCAAACTACTCTGCACCAGCAAATCTGCTTTGTCTACATTCTCAAGAAAGATAACCAAATTCGGCTTTTTACCCAACTCCCCAGCAATGTAATCCACAACTGTCTTCCTCTTAAGCGAATCATGGCAATAAGGACTCTGGAATTCGAAAACTGAGTTGGACGGATACAAGCCTTCCAACGAGCTCAAATCCACAGAGATTAGGCTGTCTCTGTTACCAAACAAGCACTCTGCAATTGCCAAAGCAATTTTCCTTTTTCCAACTCGATCTGGCCCGAAAAACGCAAGCCATGTATCTGCTCTAATATATGAGCTGTGACGCTTACCGGGGCTACAAAGCGAAATAGCTCGATTGATAGCATATATGGCCTCTTCTTGCCATCCAACCTTTTCAATGAGAACCTTGTGGAGTGACTTGAAATCGATCGAATTGAATTTCCCTTCGAAAGTTGGAGCAGAGCAGCGTTTAGATATAGCAATTTGATGTGTACTACCCTCATTCATGGCTTCAAGATCGGCTGAAACAGAATCTGACAAGTGCCGAAGATTCCCCTTATGATCATGTACCTTTGGAGTATTTGGTTCTTGAGCATTTGATGTATTATACATAGTTCCTAACCCCAAATCTGTGGTAACATTATTCACTGTAGCCTTGGTAGAAGGTGAAAGCCAAGAAACCTGAGGAACTTGTTCAATTATTTCATTGTTGACACCAACAGAACCAATCGGGGATGATGAAGAAAATGGTAACTTCTGTTTATTTAAAATTTGTGGAATTTGATTGGAATATTGGATCTCATTGAGGGATAATGGAACTTTTATAGTACTTTGGTTAAAACCTGATGAACCAAATGGGAACCTTTTTGTTGGAGAGGTTTCATGTTTGTGATGAACATGTTGACAAATTTCATTCCATTTCCTTTGCAATCCAAAGATCTTGCCATTCAAGTTTGTGTTGTCTTCATTGATCTGCACTTAAATTATGGAGTTCAATCTCATATATAAGTGCAGACACAAATTTGAATCTATATATGTAAAACTTATCTTTCAGGACTGAAAGTCTAAAAGAGTTTTACACAGACAATCAATCATGTAGTATTTACATTAGCGAAAATAACTATTTTTTAAATCCACTACTTAAAAAATTATCTAAACATATTTGATGACTGTCTTTACACTGTCAATGCACTAATTAAAACTCTATAAAGTATATGGCGTGTGATTACCATATATATATATATATAATTAATGTTAAGTTTGTAATAAAGTTCTGAGAATTATTTTTATTTTATTTAAGTGTAGGCATCAGCATACCTCATGATAAATTATGTTAGTGGGTGAGTACAAGTATTGTCCCCACCATGTTGCATGCAAGTGTGTGAGCATGTGATGAATGTCTCTCTGCATGCATTTGGACACAATCTAGGGGAATGCATTATAACATTAGATTATATCAATAATAAACCCACCTTTGCCAAATCCATTGCTTCTTTATTTTGATCCCTTTGTAACCAGGGCAAGCTTGTTGGGTAACCACCACTATCACCATGACCTACCTTGTTGAGTAACTCAACCATTTCTTGTTCATACTTTTCATTGCATGTGTCACAACGGCTTAGTAATAAAGATGACGATGGTGATGATGATGACGATGATGAAGATGAAGATGGGGAATTATTGTTGTTACGGTTTATTAGGGTGCTACTACTGCTTCTGAATTCGGAAGGTGTTGAGAAGAAACCACCAAGTGGAACAAAGGACCCCATGAAGCTGCACACATTAAAGGTGATCATTATTAACATCAATTCTATTTTCAGAATTCAATAGGTACAACTGAAAATCTCCAACATAAAAATAAAATTAATAAAAATAATTTGAAGAGGGACAAAATTATTATCTTTGTCTCCTTGTAGTGTCTATTTTGTGCTTCATCTTTGGGACCAAATGCTATCCATATGGTTATGTTTGAAATTTTTTTTAGTTAGTACATGGTATTCTCTGACTCGAGAGGTTAAAGATTTAATCCGTCGCGAGTTTGAACTCTATTTAAGAGTCTACCGCTGATCAATTGGCTTATTGCATACACAAAATAGAATTTGAATTCCCAACACTTGTTTAAGTGGACGAGTGAGTTGACCATTAGACTAAGCCAAGTTAATTGATTATGTTTGAATTATTTCTTTGATACAAAGAAAGATGCAGATAATTAGAAACAGATATTTTTTATTACTAAGAGATAATTTATTTATTTATTTATTTGTTTATTTTTTTTTTATCTCTACTATACTAAAAGAAATTGTGTCAACCACAAATCTCATTAGTTTTTTTATGCATTTGTAGGACGTTTTAGATAATTATTTAATTAGTATATGGTATAGTGATAGTAAATATAGGCAAGTGTCATGTTAACTATTTAAAGAGTTAGTGTAAATAGAAGGATATTAATCAGCAGTGACTAGTTGGTTTCAATATATATATATATATATATTTAAAAATTTGAGTGCACAAATCGAATCCACCGATTTGCGTTTAAAAAATTAAAAGAATTTGGAGTACACAAATTGGACGGTCCGATTTGTGTACTCCAAATTTTTTTTTATTTTTTAAACACAAATTAAACGGTCCGATTTTTTTTACCTAAAAATTGAACGGTCCGATTTCTGTGCCTCTTAAAAATCGTACGGTCCGATTTTGTATTTCGTAAATTAAATCATCCCACGTTTTAAAAAAATACCACAGTAGATCACAGTTTAAAAAATCACCATTGTTAATCCAATATTAAAAATAAAAATGTGTATATATGTACAGTAGATAATTAAGTTTACTAACATTAAACCAAGAATATAAAATCATTATATAAAATAAGTCACATACAGTTTAATAATTCAGCTAAGGCTGCAACCAAATAAACAAATACAGTTTAGTAGGACCTAGCTATGATATTACAAGTTTTGGACTATGTGATTATCTCATTTGAGGAGACAAATAATAATCTGAATTTTTAAAAGAAGAAATATTATATGTATTATTTTTTTATATATTTTTTAAAATATTAAAATGACTCACAAAAATAAAAAAATAAAATATAATAAATCGCAGTACAAATATTATTACTCTTAATGGTCCCCATCTTATGTTGAAAGCTTAGAAAAAGTACCTAACGTATTATATATAGCCAGTGAAGCACCTTTGTATTGGAGTCTCAATTATAGGCACTACATGCATAACAACTACACAAAAGACTACTATTTGAATCTGATGGAGATATAATTATGGCCAATTTTATAGAATTTATTATTTAATGTCTAATTTTTATTTAGTTTATTTTTTATAATAAATTTTAAATATTTAAAATTTATTAAGTTTTATATTTTTAAATTAAATATTAATATTTAAATTTTTTTTAAACAACTAAAACTAAATTTTTAGACAGTATAATAAATACCTACAATTATTAAGAGTCCGAAAAAAGGCACTCTTTTAGGTATCTTATACGGATTGAAAATTACTAAATTTATATCCTAAAATGGAAAAAAGAGGGCCCTGTAGACTGTGGTCCAGGATTGCAAAAAAATGAACCACCATTTCATTTATCACAGCATTTCCCAGAGAAGACTGCAGGTAGAACTAATATTTATATGGTTCATATCATATGAGGTGCACAAGCAATTTATATCTATAATATTAATTTTATAACATTCTTATTGATTTAAAAAAAATATATGGATGTAAATGCTAACTGATTGAAGCCCAAAGTGAGAGAATGAAAATGCAAGAAAGTTANTAAATGAGTATAAAAGAAAGCAAATTATATAAATATTTCTCATTTTCTCAACAACAAATCTATATTAACGTTGACTTATGAAAATTTAAAATGAACAAACCTCAGCTTTTACACTTAGAATTAAAACAAAAAACCAAAACAAACAGATTTTATACGGTGCTTATTAAAAACTTAAAATTAAGCAGGTGCAAACGGAATGAAACAACCTTAAAATTTCCTCATTCAAAAAGGTTTCTAAAAGGTCTTAACAAAAATCTAACTCAATTTAGACATCGTTATTTATTACTATTAATTAACAACTTTCTTCTATTTAATTTTTATTCGAGTGATACTATTAATTCTTGCCAATACTCTGTTGTTGGGGCTAAAATTTAATTTTAAAATATAAAAGGATTAAAATACAAATTTTAAAGAAGGCTAAAATAAAATTTACATCGAGAGACTCCATTCTTAAATGTCAACAGTGGTTTTTTTTTTTTAAAAAAAATAAAGTTACAAACCGAAAACGTACATTCTCACAAATATTATTATCATAATATTAATAACAATCTTCTTATATATTTCTCTCTTAAAAGAGAATATTATTGATTCAAAGACAAAAAATTTAGTATATTAATAAAAAGTTTAATTTTGATGCTTATAAAATCATACAATTATATTCGTTTTTTGATAATAATTTACACAATTAATATAAAAGATAGTTATTTTTATTAATATGACATTACTTAATTAAAAATAATATTACATTAAAATTAAATTTATTAATAAATTTTATAAGACAAAGTAGCTAGCATGAACCAATATCAAGTAAATAAATTAAAAAGAGAAAAAAGTGACAGAAAAAACACACCTGGAAGAAGAGGTGGCAGAAGAAGAAGAGGAAGAAGTAAGTGTGAGTACATGAAGATCCCAATCCCTATCAACATTTGGGAACAAACCCAGAAACTTGGAATACGCTTCACAATTTCCCGCCACACCAACCAACCAAACCTTCCCTCCATGATTCCCCAACAAACTGCTCAACTGTTCCACAACAAACCCAACGGAATTTACCACTTCGTCCTTCACAAGAACCTCAACTTCTCCAAAGCTAACAACCACACCAGCACCTAAACACCTGGCCACCATACTCCCCACTTCCTTCAACCTAAACAACATCGTTTCCTCACTCTTATTCCCCATGACGTACTCACATATCTCTTTATCAACACACACCGCACTCAACCCACTAAGCTCGTTAGGCAAAATCCCCATTTTACCCTTCTCAACAAAATCCATGAACCCCTTTAGAGCACCCTTTGCGTTCCCACCCATCAAAAGCGGGTTCCTTCTCTCCTTCTTCACAAGAACATCCAAGATCCTCCTGCAGTTCTGGTCTGAGCCCATCAAGGGAAGGCCCAACCCCGGCCCAATAGGTCTACCGGGATCGATGTTGTACAGAAAAACCGGTCGGTTCAACCGGGAGTACAAGAAACTGTTGCTGTTTGGCTGTTGGACGATTGGAGGCTGCAATAACGCGAGCTTGATATCGTAGCTTGAAAAACCAGCTTCACCAAAGACTCTGCTAACGATTGGGTCGTCCAGGATCGAAAGCATGAATTGTTTCATTTCCACCTGTATTGCACAAATACTAATGTAAATATTTGCAGATATCAAATCAATAATTTAACTGACTAAATTATCGTCTATTCATTCATTCTTTATTATTGCACAAAGATAACAGCACGTGAGTTGCCACGTATTTAAGAAGGTAGTAGTAAAATGAAGTAAAAAAATGAAAGGAACCTTCAAAGTGGACGTGGTTTGAGGAATGATTTGGTTGTTGTTTTGGTTTTGTTGTTGTTGGAGGATCATGAAGTGGAAGTTTTCGGGGTTTCGGCGCTGGTTCGCCTGAGACCTTTTGATGGCGGCCATGAGGGAGTTCGATACCGGAGGTCCGTCACCGGCGGAGGAGGAGGAGGAGGTGGAGGACTTCGAGCTGCTGGTGGTGGGGAGGCGGTCGAGGGAGATGCCGACGGAGAGCTCCAGGGTGCGGAACT
>NC_029785.2:4853911-4858425 GCF_000816755.2 Arachis ipaensis
AGATGGCGTGGAGGGAGGTAGTCTGGGCGTGGTTTCGGCGACGCGCCACCGTCACCGCGGCGTCAAGCGCACGCGCCGCCTCTTCAGTTAGGCATTGCCTTGCTGCGCTTACCGGCGTCGGCATCCCCGGCTAGCTAATGCATAAACAAAAAATAAAGATATTAGTGGTATGAGTGTAGTGTGAGGGGTGTGTGTTAATGGGTTTTGTTGGTGAAGAGGTTGAAGAATGGAGGGAGGAATGGGAGAGAGAGAAGTGAGATAGCGAGGTTTGTTTGTGTTGAGTTTGGGCGATGATGTTTTTGATATTGTTGTGCTTTTTGGTGTGGTGGAGGTGGGACCCATGTCATTTAGGCATGGATGAAATCATGAAAATATAAAAACATGGTGGGTATAGATTCTCTCCTCTTCCTCATCACTACGAGGGAAAGGGAATTGAACAAGCAGAAGAAAAGAAAAAAAAAAAGAAAAACAATAGTAACTGAGGAGGGTATCTTTTTTTGAACAACTTTGTGAGTGCTTGTCTTTCAGGATTGGGTGAGACAGATGCCGTGCCCACTCAACCAAATGGGGTTAATCGAGGGTCAATGTCAACCTTTTTAGTGTAATAGGGACCTTTTGTTCTTCTTCCTTTACTTTTTTCCCTTATTCTTTTTTTTTTTTTTTTACCTCTTGTGCAAATCCATAATTATACAAATTTTGAAGTTTATAAGTTAAGTAGAGACTAGAGATTTTGATAACTTTATTTATATGTGTTAATGCGGATTTTTCCCAAATGTAGAATTGAAAACTGAAGCCGACAGAAGTTAGGTTATATTTTGATTAATTAATTGGCTGGAGAATGATTCTTGTTTTTTTTAAATATTGGCGAATGATTTATATACATAGGAATCAGTTGAGTAATTTAACATTATTATTGGANNNAACTATACGAAATATATTAATTTATTTATTATTTTTTAAAACAAATTAAATTAATAGTAGATTTTGAAACATGACAACAATAAATGAAAAAATTATGAGATGGTCCAAATCCGGTTGCAAATGTTGACTTGATTGAGCTAAGGCTTCATGAGATTTTATTTTGGACATAATTATTTCATTACATTAATATATCAATGAACTTTTCAAATTAAATGAGTAATGAAGTATTAGTGCGTTACTAATTTTCCTTCACAAATTCTTATCGTGCTATGCTCCTTGGTCACATCAGTGATTCATTATTTTCTCTTGAGTAAACTATATGAGGAAATGTGAAAGAAAGTGAAACTATCGTTTTCCAATCGATATTATTTAATCTAATTTAATGTTATACGAGAATATAATCCAATATAATGAACATGCACTTATGAGCATTAAAAAGGGTTAAAAGATTTTGATAAGGCATAGAAGGACTACTTGCTAGTTGATAGAAAACAAAGAAAAAAGTAGGATAAGTTATGTTGACTTTTTGCAAGGTTTGTTTTGGTGATTTTATTGATGCAATATCTTACCAGAAAGAGTATGAAAGGAATGTTTGTAATAAAAAGAAAAAAGTCTAAAAATTATCTTAACATTGAAATATAATTTTACGCGACTGTGGTGTTAGGAATAAAAATCGGACCGTCCGATTTTTGAGTACACAAATCGGAGGGTCCGATTTCTAATTAAAAAATTTAAAAATTTTGGAGTATACAAATCGGATCCGATTTGTGTACTCCAATTTTTTTTTTATTTTTTAAATACAAGTCGGAGGGTCCGATTACCTTCACCAAAGATTAAATTTTCTTTTCCACACTAATCGGGAGTCCGATTAGTAAACTTAAAAATTTTTTACAAAAAAATCGGATGGTCCGATTTCTTCATTCCTTGTTTTAGAAAAAATTATCCCACATCCATATCTAACACTCACAGTTTCCACAAGGATGCACAACACACATATATTTTTCATATCCAAAAAAATTAACCAAAAGAAGTTACATAAAAAAAATTAACAAATAAGCCAACAACTCAGAGAGATAATAGTTCAATTTCAACTTCTCCATGGTGGTGGGATAGTTAGAGATACCGATCAGAAATTGTGGTTTAAAGGCTTGAGAATAGATATGCGACGCTTAGGTTGTTGAAGCCATCGTTTTTGCGTGTTCAGAAGATGCTACAGAGAAGAACAGGACAACGTTGCTGTTTTAGAGGGTACGACGACATTAAAGAATAAATCTTGTAACCCGAGACAGTGGCGGCGTTGTCAAGTCAAATGGCCACAGGCTGCACCAGCGGCGAACAGCAGAATCTCAAGCTCGATAAGATCCATTAGCCACCATCCATGGAGCAGCGCATAACATCCTCTAAAGAAGATAGTGGATCGGGCCACGGGGCTTGGTGTTTCGGATCAGGTCTGTTTGTTGGCATTTCACCCTTTCTTCATCACTAAGGTCTAGAGTTCAAATTCTAAATGATGCATTTGAGGAAAAAATTTGATAAATATGTAAAGAGTGTGTGGGTATGTTGTGTACTTAGGATTAAGGATTGTCTAATTCATTAGGATACCTAGAATTAGAGGTTGTCCAATTCACTGACCAAAAAAAAAAACTCATACCTCATGCTTTTTCTAAAGCTGAAGCCTAACTTAACTGGTTAAATCATATGCCTCTTAATATGTTGTACCCAGATTGTCCAATTCACTTGATAAAAAAAAACAAAAATCTCGTGCTTTTTCTCCATTTTTGTTGTCTGTTTTTATTAAAGCTAAAAAAATATAATATTCACAAATGTTAGTTCAAAAATCAGCACATATGTATAACTTCATACTAGTAAAATTCCAACCCTACAAAATGTGAAATTGATCAATCGATGACATGTTTTAGTTACAGGTCTATTAATAAATAATGACATGCTTATTGTCTTGTAAATAAAAGAAAAAAAAATTAGACTATCCATTATATTATTCTTTGATAATAAAAAATGGTCTATCATTGGATGATGTAGTCAAATGATGTAGCCATCTCCACACTATTACCGGAAAATCGTTTCCTCTCTTGCCGGAAATGGAGTCGCCACCAACATCCAAAATTGAAGAAATAGCAACTTCTTAAAATATTTACACTATATTAATTTTTTTCTCATATTAGTAAATAATTATTTATGATTTTTATTTTTTAATTAAAATGATCATTTTATCTTGCAGTAAAAAATTTAAAATCTGAAATTATTGTCATTAATTAAGCTTTAATAGTGCTAATTACAAAAAATATCATACCATGTGTCACTGTTAGATTGGTAAGTTAAAATCAAAATATAAAGGATGGTCAATGATGGATATGATGATTGATGAGGAACATTATTGTGACAACTTTTTGCCCAGAGGATATGTTACAGGTGGAATTATCAATTATGGGTGTGCACAAGATTTTTGTGGGGTGATTTTTTTTTTCCCCTTGGCTATACGATCCTAGCTAGATTTTAGCATGTGTGTTGTTTTCTGGCTTGGTTTAGAACATGTCTGCAAGGACATACATATAACTACATCTCGATAACGTTATATCATCAAATTATTTTAATAATTAAATTCGATTAAGTTGTCTTATAATTTATTGACATAATAAAAATTAACTGAAAAAAAAAAAGAGTAGACAAAAGAACTTAATTAATATTGGTTAAAAAAATAATTTATTAATTCAATACTTTTCTATAAAAAACAAAAGTTTAATCGAGCCAGCTCACGAGCTAATGAGCTGAGCTTATCCAAGTTCAAGCTCGGCTCATTTAATTTATGAGCTCAATTTTAGACTCAAGCTTGGCTCACCAGCTCACGAGCTTAGCTTATCGAGCTGTTAACGAGTCGAGTTCGAGCTGGTTCATGAGTTGGCTTGACTCACTTCCAGCCCTATTCGCATGCAATAATAGTGAATGCAAATTTGAGGTTGATTCATGACTTAATTGATGCTATGAGTAATATAATTTCATTGACAATGCATGCGAAATTACTTTCTTCCTTAACCTCTCAATCTAACTTTGAAAAATTAAGAAATAATATACAGAAATATAATTTTTTCTTATTTTTGACTAAATAAAAAATAATAATTTTTATTTAAATTGAAAACCATTTATCTATATAGATAACTTACTAACAAGAAGAGGTGAAAAATTAATAAATATTGATCGTATAATATGAATAAAAAAATCAATGCAATTTAATTTATTCTTAAAATTTAGAAATCATCTCTAGACATACTCATTTTTCTACAGGAATAATATAATTATTATGTGTAACTGTTCTAGATAAGAGGTGTACGAGCTATGAGCCAAACCTTTCAAAACTATACAGAACTAAATGTGACACATCATATTAACCATTTTAAACTTATTGGTTGTGGTCATCATAATTTATTTTGAAGTAAATGATATTATATTAAGGTTCTTAAATAATAAAGACCAAAAAATTATTAAATGTGACATCTCTTAGCTTAGGGTTTATAAAATCCTTAATAATTTTTTATTAAAATAATGATATGGTCACTCTTAATTTTTATAACATATTT
>NC_029785.2:4858485-4861735 GCF_000816755.2 Arachis ipaensis
TAATATTGCATATTTGTATAAATTTATAAAAAAAATGACATTATTAAAATAAAAATTATATAATACCTATTTTTCATAATGTGTGTGTAACTGTGTATACCCTAATTGGCTATAAATGCTTTTTCATGACCAGTTCACTTATTAATTATGATTCGTTATAGGGTATAATAGCCTTTTCGAACACAAAATATAGCCTTTGTTGTTCTCTATTATTAAAGGTGAAGTTCTCTTTTTCCTCCTCTTCGTATCATTTCATGTCATATTGAGGCTAATTTTTTTTTTATACGGGTGATTTTATCGTTGATAATTTAGTGGTGTAAGATTGGTGTAAGATTTTATCTAATGACTCACATTTCTCTACTGGTTACATACTGGTCAAAATTCAATAAAATTGCTGCCTCTATAGTTTTTCTTATAAAAATGAAAAGATTTAAAGTCCAAGGTATTTGACTATTTTTCTTCACTACTTTTGACCACATTATTGAAGCGTTCGAATATGAAAAGCTTTGTAGGGGAAAGAATGTTTAGAGGTTGGAAAGGCGATTATTAATGGTGGTGGTGGGTCATGAAGGTGCCCAACCTTATACATACCTTACTTTTTGTGGCTGATGTGTCTTGACAACAGAAATTGCAAGAGAAAGGTTCACTACTCATGCCTAAGGGGCAGCCTATTGCCATGGCCAAAACAGATAAACACTGCATTTTTTTAACCTAGATTATTTCCACTACGTGTTTTCCATATACAGGCAAAAATTGGATTCTAACTATAGGTAGAGAAAACCAATTTGATTAGTTGGAGTTATCAGTTCACTCGTTCATTTAAATATATAAGTGTTTTATGTTTGAATTTTATTTTGTATATACAATTTTTTATGACAAACAGATAACTTTTAAATAGGACATTGATTCATAAATTGACCTGTCAAATTGATAATACAATAAAAAATGAAAAAAAAAAAGATAGAAAACAGATAACTTTTTTTTTTCCGACAATCTACAATAGTCCAACAAGGATTTTTGGAATATATAGAATTAAACTAATATTTATTAGGATTATTTAGCTTAATTATATATTTATTTATATTATGATACCATAGTTAATGGTAAGATGTTACGTTTTTATTATTTCAATTCATTTTTTATCTATATGTACCATCTACATAATATCATATTTTACACAAAAATACAAAAAAATTTTTTCAGTCTTTTTCTTTGAGTTCTAACATGATATTAGAGCCTGGTTATTAGAGACTAAGACCATTTTCAGTAGGGAACTCATCCCAATTTCTATTTGTGGCTTACTTGTCATAAAAAGTAATTCTACATCAGTTTTTGCGTCATAAACAGTAAATAGGAACTCTAAGCATCTCTCTTCTCCATTAGGAGGAACTAACTTTAGTCCCTGTTGTGATCCCACTTAATTAATTAATTAAAATACTTAAAATTAATGTAATTAATTTTTTTCAATAATATAATTTAAATTTATAAATTTAAAAATAATTCACTATTAAAAGATATTAATATTAAATAAATTCATATATAACAATAATACATAATATATGGTTAATTCAGAATAAGTTGAATTGGGATAAGAATATCAATTGGCTTTGGCTTTGGAAGGCGCGGGTCCCTGAAAAGTTGAGACTCCTAGTGTGGCTTTGCCTTCATGATGCTGTACCAACTCAATATCTGCGTTTTCGGCGACATCTCTCCTCCTCATCCTTATGTACACGTTGCAATCAACTTCCGGAGACAATTCTTCATTGTTTTCGGGATTGTGAAGTGGTGCGATCAGTTTGGGTTTCTCTAGGTTTTTCTGATGTGTGTTTCTTTGGCTCTCACGAGGTGCATGATTGGTTCAAGCATGGCCTCCTCAATGAAGGTTGTTCCAAATTTGCAGCTATAATATGGTCAATTTGACAAGACAGAAATATGGATAATTTTCAGGGAATTTTTGGATCTGCTGGGTCAATTGCATACAAGGCTCGCAGGTGCATGGTGAATTTTGAATATACAACTCAGAATCGAGTGTGTTGCATCCAGGGATTAAAATCTCTGTCTTGGTCTCCACTAGAACCTGGTGCTTGGAAGTTAAATTGTGATGGGAGTGTGAACTTGGGAGATGATTGTGCTGGTTTTGGGTGGGTAATTCGCGATAGCTCCAGCCAATGGGTAATGCCGTAATGGGATGCTCAGGAAATTCCTTTGGATCTAGTGTCATCAAGATGGAGTTGTGGAGTATATGGAAAGGTTTGGCTTGGGCTTGGGAGGCGGGTCTTAAGCTTGTTGTCTGTGAGACAGATTGCGCATCAGCTTTTGAGCTAGTGACTAGTTGGCAAGTTTCACTCTGGCATCTTGAAAAAGAAGTGATACAACAGATATTTGACTTGAAGTTAAGAAGGGATTGGGATATTCGTTTTGAACTTATCCCAAGAGAAGCTAATGTCGTGGCAGATCGGTTGGCAAAGATGGGATCTGGAGGTAGCGGAGCTGATGAGGTTCACCTTTGGCACCAGCCACCAGAGGTGGTTTGTCCTCTCTTGCTGTTAAGAACCTGATTTTTTTTCTTTTTCTTTTCTGCTCTTTTGTTTTTTTTTCTCTTGGTTGTTCACCAAAAAAAAAATACACAATATATAATTTGGGATTACACAATGAGTTGGTTTGGATCCATTTTTTCGAACAAAAAATAATAGTACCAGAGCTTTGATTTCGTAAACTTGAAAGAAGATGAAGAAGAGTAGTAGAAAGTGTGAGAATAGAAGTGTATTTAACTGGTATATATAGAGTAACAAAATATTAATTTATTAATAATAACAGTAACATAGTAACGGCTAGTTTTCAACGGCTAATTTTGCAACGACTAATTTTACAACGGCTAATTTAATATAATAATATAAATAATATTTAATTTTAATTATGAAATAAATAATTATTATAAATTATTAATTAAATAAAAATTAATTATTTAATCTAATTAATTATTATAATTATTAATAAATTAATTACAATTTAATATAATTAATTAAAATTTTATATAATTATTTATTTAAATAATAACTTGCCAAATGTTAAGTTATTATTCATTGCTCCTAGTCCCCATTCAGTCCCATTCAGAGGGACTTTGTTCCATCGATTCTTGTGCAAGGACCCATTCCATTTTGTTCTAACGGTGAGGAACTTATTTGTGTCAGAAAAAGTTAGTAAGGCACTCACTATTGGACTTGCTCTAACGCTAAGGCCACCCACTTTT
>NC_029785.2:4862088-4862374 GCF_000816755.2 Arachis ipaensis
AAAATTTTTACTATTCTAATTTTTCGAATTTTAAAACTAAAAATTTAAAGAATTAACTTAAGTTAACTTATATTGTAGTTGATTTTCTATATTTTTCTGTATGTATATGTACATATGTGTTAAGTTAAATAGTTCAGTTAAATATATGTCAAATTATCTAACTGATTTTATCTAATATTTTTTTATAAAAACTATTACAACTATTTTTGTATGAGTAGTCATGGTCTATATGTAGCGAGAAATCCTTAGGCCAACTCACAGAGCGTGAATGTTGTGAGAACCATAA
>NC_029785.2:4862870-4863749 GCF_000816755.2 Arachis ipaensis
GTTATTGTTACAAAATAAAAATTTTTTTAATAACAAGATATTTTGTTGCAAGAAATTTCAATCATTTTGTAACAAAAATTACTTTTTTTTTTTACAAAATGTACTTTTTTTGTAATGGAAAATTGTTCTGTTGCGAGAGTTCAAATCGGTCTGTAACAAAAAGTTATTTTATTACAAAAGTTTAAAACGTGTTATAACACAAAATTGCCGTTTTAAAAGTTTAAAATATTTTATAAATTTTTTTTTGTTAGTTGTAAAAGTTTAAAATACTTTTTAACAAAAAAGTGTTTTGTTTCGAAAATTCAGAATTTATTCATTTGTTCAAGATTTTATTTTTCACAACCTTAGGATTTTATTGTTCAAGATCTTGGTTTATTAAAGATGATGGTCTTCTCATTTGAGAGGAAAAAAACAACCTTAGCAACGGAGAGAAAGTCTTGTAAGGTTGTTCACAATGCAAATAGGGTTTTGGGAATGATGGAAACCAAGGCCAACCACTTTTGCATGGAGTCCTTTGAATTGAGTATAGACATTTTCTCTAGTCAACCGAATGAAACTACTAATCTAAGTAAATTAAACTAGCTAGCTTCGAGTTAACCAATTATGATTTACCTTTTTCGGAAAAAGAAAAGTCAACTCAAAAGAAACTTAAGAAGGTTCTCCCAGATTATTAAAGAAGTCTATATAATTAGGGGGAATCAATGTAGTTTCATTAGAGCACAAAAGGTAATGTCATACCGAATTTTGAAAAGCCTGTAATCAATATAATTTACCCTTTTTTTATATGAATTTAATTTTGATATAATATAAAATAATAACAACATAATAAAAATAATTACTTTTAATATTAATCGTGTGAATAATAATCATCTAAAAGAA
>NC_029785.2:4864905-4865338 GCF_000816755.2 Arachis ipaensis
TACTAATTCCGACAGCAATAAATGTGCGAAAATCTAATTTATAGCGCCAAAATTTTTGACAATAACAACCTCCAGAGTATTGTCAATTAAAAATTTTTTATTTAATCTGTCGTTAAACTTGACGATAAATAGTTTACTGACAAATTTTTTAATAATTTCACCAATAAATCTAGTAATATTCAACTACTTTAATTTTTTATAATGTAATATAAATTTGACTTGACATCTATCTTTACAAAATAGATGACAATTTCACCTAAACTAAAATCTCAAATGAAATAATGAAGAGATGAGTAACATCTCTTTTGCTGACAAAAAGAGACTAACAAATAGACCTTGTACAAAACATAAAATATACAAAATATAATTCTAAAACTTAATTAACTACATTATAGAGTAGTGGTACTTTTATAAAGCACCAAAAGCAGCCTTT
>NC_029785.2:4865729-4868147 GCF_000816755.2 Arachis ipaensis
TTTTGGGTAAAAAAAAGCTCAACACTCAAGTAGAATAACGACAAAGATAAAAATCATAAAAAATAAAATAATTTTTATATCACTTTCAGCATAACTATCAACAACACAAGTTATTTACAACATTATTCTGTAGCACATGTAAACGACTGATCTACACAAATTACGACTTCTACTGTAAAATATAGTATTATTCCATCGTAACCAAATAATTCATATAACTGAGATTATTATAAATAAATTAATCACCAGATATCTATGTGAACACAGAAGTTACATTTACAATAAATTTTTAGTATAAATACAACCAAATCATACATATATGTGAACACATAAATTTAAACTTCTTGATTTTACAACTAAAATCATCATAAATGTTCAAATTCCTTAACTATTTGATTAAATTTTGAACAATTTTGACAAATAAATTTTCTTCAAATTTCTTATGCTTATATGTAGCCACAATTGGATCACCTGGTATCAAATTAATTTTAAATTTTTCACATACTTAACTAATTTATTGGATTTAAGTTTTAAATAAGAAAAATAGAATAATATCTTCTGTACAAAGAAACACCAACTAAGAACTTAGAATGTAATCTGTGGGGAAGACTGGAGTTTACAGAGTAAGAAAATGGAGAGAGAGAGAGAGAGAGAGAGAGAGAGAGAGGAACACTGAGTGGGGTAGGACTAGGAATTTACAGAAAAGGGATCCTAGGATTTGGAATCGAGAAGAGTATCAACGTTTGGAAAACGTGTCTTTCTCTGTTTTTGTTAACAATCTGCCGAATGATATTTCAAAGAAGGAATTATTTCACCTTTTCCATTGGACAAGACGAATCAATGACATCTATTTGGCTCGGAAGCGAAAAAATAGAATTGTGTACATGTTTGCGTTTATACGATATACGACAAAAGGAGGGGCGATGAAGGCCATAACTGAAATGAATCATACAAGAATCAGGGGGAAGATTATTTATGTAGGTGAGGCCAAGTACAGAAGGGCTACGGGAGAAAAGAACACCGGGGTACGTAAGTGAGACCTTGCAAGAACTGAGGTGGAGAGTAGACAACTTCAGAAGAGTAAAAGTTCTACAAGAGTGGAAGAAACTAAGAAGGTAACACCTGTTAAGGACACCCAGGGAAATGGTTGGACAAAGAAGGTTGAAGTGCCAGTAGCAAAAGAGAATTTCGATTGGCTATAGAGAAGCTTAGTAGGCGGAATGACAAAAGCCATTAAATTCAAATCGCTACGGAGAGCCATTGTTAAGAATTTTCCTCAGGTTGTTGAAGTCAGAGAGCTTGGAGCTTACAAAGCCCTACTAGTGTTCGATTCTGTGAAGAATGCGGAGGAAGCGTTTACCTTCAAAATGAATAGTTTCTTACAATTCTTTTACAATGTTTAGAGATGGGAGGAATCTGAACGTAGTGAGACTAGAAGAATTTGGTTAAAATATCATGGAGTGCCTTTACATGTTTGGTCAGCCGAGACATTCAATACGATCGGCGGCCTCTGGGGAGAAGTAGTCAAGTGTGATGATGTGACGAAGTCTGCTTTATTTTTCAGTGATGGTCGAGTGTTAATCGATACATGTGTCTTTGATGTGATTAAGGAATGGATTCATATCACGGTTGGCACCAGTGGATTTGATGTATTTGTAAAGGAAATAGGACGGGAAATATATGGAGACGAATGCTTTAAGGAAGATGCAAGCGCAAAGTCGATATGTGAAAACGTTAGCTCACATTCCGGCGGAATGGGATCGACAGCGGTGGTTTGAAATCCGGCGGCTGACCTAATTAGGATACGAGTCAATGACGATGGTGAAAATAAGGGTACAACGGTCATTATAGACATTTTTTTGAATGAATGCAATCAAGATAATTTAATGGTATTGCGGAAGCAGAGGATAACCGATCCATGCAAAATTAATGAATTTAATGAGAAGACTTATTTTGGGGGATTTGATGTTTGTTTAGAATGTGAATCAGAGAGAACTGTGACAGAGGTGTGCTTTGACAAAGGAAGTGGGGCCAGACAATTGAAGATACAAGGTAACGGTAGGGATGAGACGTATGGGAAATTACAAAGGAGGGATGCAACAAAACGCAACAACTATTGGGCCGTATAACTAAAGGGCCTGTGGAAGAAAGTGGGCTTGATGAGCTACAAGGTGGGATCCACACGCATGAACAATGCGCTCTGCAGGGTCACATGCGGGCCAGCGTGTAAGACCCAAGACTTTTGAAAAGTCTTATTTTAAATCAATCTCAAATTATATATTTATTTATGGTTTTAATTTTAGAAATTATTTTTATTGAAAATAATTAAAGACAATTAATTGGACTTGAAATAAATTAAGGTTTTTATCCAAACTCTATACCGATGGATTATTTTCCTATTTATGATTTAAAGTTCTG
>NC_029785.2:4868381-4882807 GCF_000816755.2 Arachis ipaensis
CATTAATTTTTATGAATAAAGAAAATTAATTATATTATCTCTAATTCTTGTATTTGAGTATTAATTCGAAAATAAATCGTAATTTGATAATTAGATAGTATTTTTATAAATATTATTATTGAATTAAAATAGATTTTCAATTACTCTATTACCCCTAATTTTATTCAAAATTTTTAAACTATTCCTAACCCTAATTTCTAACCACACACTCACCTCACCCATACCTGCCGCCACTCTCCTCACTCAGCACAACACACACACAACGCACTACACTCTTCTTTACACACACAGCAACAACTTCAAAAAAAAGAAACAAAAAGAAAGAAAGGGGAAGAAGGAAGGGGGATCGAGGAAGGAAGGAGAGGGGGCAGAAGAGTGAGGCGGCGCGGTGGGTGTCACTGCCACCATAGCCGCCGCTGCTGACAGAGGAGAGAGAGAAGATCTGAGAGAAAAGGAGAGTGTCACGAGGGAGCCGCCGTGCTGCCCAGGATCGCCGTCGCGTCGCGTCGTCTTTTGCACCAGCGCCGAGGAGGACCGCACGAGAAGGACCGCCATTTTGCGCCGCCACTGTGGCTCTTGTCGCCGCTGGACCTGTCGCCGTCGCCACCAACATCCACCGCCGTTGAGGTTGTCGCTGATGGGAGAGGATGAAGCTGCCCATGTCGTCGCCGTGAGGAGCCGCGAGTCCCGTCGCCGTCATCATCACAAATGGTGTCGCCGTTGTGGTTGAACCCAGCCGCCACCATCGCAAGCTCCGTCGCCACCGTTGGAGGTGGGTTGCCGAGCCGGTGTCACCGAAAAATGGCGTTGTCGTAGCTGAGGTCCATTGCTGGTAAGGGTTTTCTTTTTAGGTTGGTCTCTGTTCTTGTGGGTTTCGGAAAGATTATTGTCGCTGCGTGGTTGTTACAGTTGCCGTCGCTGAGCTTCTGGCCGCCGGGAACGGTGCTGTGGCCGCTGGAACCTTAGTTTGAGTCGCTGCTGTTAGTCACTAATGGAGGTATCTCTGCTGCCTCTTTTTCGCTTTAGGTCCTTCGCTTCCTTAAACTTGTTCTGCTTTTACTTTTACTCTGCTTTTATCCTATTTTCTGCTACTATTAGGTTGAGTATTGACGCTAGTGTTGCCGTGGGGCTGCTAAAGCTGCTGCTAGTTCTGATTTTGTTATCTTGGTACAAATGTTACTGGTTTGATCTTTCTCTTCGGTTTGGTCAATTCGTATGTCCTGTTTTATCACTGCCATGGTTTCCATGTTCTGATTTTAATTCTAGTCCTTACTTGGTCTTGACTCCCCATGTTGTAATTGCTTTTAATTCCTATCCAATTTGAATCTTCCATTTTGTTGCAACCATGGCCACTGCCGTTCTAGTTGCGTGAGAGTCATAGCCGCTGCAGAATAAGGTGAAAAGAGGGTTTATCGCATTAAAATCGCTGCGGATTTGATTCTTTGAGGTAGGGGTTTTCTTAAAATCTATTTTATATTACAGAGTTGTGATAAATAGATATCGATGCAAAGAGATTTACTTCTGTGATTATATTTGTCTTATGGATGTGATGGTTTGTTGGACTGAATTATTGGGTGCTTGATTGCGTGAGTGGTGTATGGTTGTGGATAAAAATCGGTTTGGAATGTCATTTACTTGATTATTAAGAAAGATGAATTTTCTTGGTTGTAGAGTTTACTTAGTAATATAAATGAAACGATTTTGGAAATAATTTGAGATATGAAAATAAATTGATTCTGGGAGCGGTTTGATTGTGAGTTGGTTTGATTTTATGAATGATTTAATATTTGAGATGATTCCATTTTAAAAAGAGTTTTATTGTTAGAATTGGTTGATTTGAAAATAATTTGACATTGGAACTGGTTCAATTTTGGAAAATGTTTGAGATTTGGAAATGGTTGAGAAAAGATTTGAGAAATGTTTGGATGGGACCCGAAAAGGGTAGTAGTGTCCGAGTTTTAGAAGAGATGCTGCCGAAATTTTATAAAATTGAAAGTTTTATTTAATGTAATTAATTAAAAATATTTGTTTTTAAGCATTATACGTTTTAAGATTGATTTGTCTATCAAAGAAAGAATTTTGTTTTGGAATTGAGATTGTTAACGAACAGAATGAAAAAGAGGATGATGAGGATTTTATTTGAAATATGGCTTTGAAATGAACTTGGAAATGAGATTTGGATTGATGAATGATTATGATGTTGAGAATGTTGAGATGTGAACTTTGAATTATTCACATGGCTTTTGAATTTGAAATATCGGAGATACGAGGTTCCCTGGATTAAGTGCCGTGGCTTGCCACCACGTGTACCAGGTTGAAAACTCGATACTCTGTTGACCCTACGACGTAAGTATGTGACCGGGCACTATATAAATTCCCGGAAATGTTACCCCCATTGAGTAATATTTATTATTTGAGAAAAAGCTATGCATAGACTCTTGGGGATGCACGTCGGGGGACAGTCTAAGTACAATTCAGACTTGTCGGATTGGCTAGATAACCGACAGATGAGCCTCATCAGCCATAGGACAGGCATGCATCATATGCATTTGTATGCTTTGCTTGAGTTTGAACTTGTTTTGGTTTGCCTAATTGCTAAACTGTTTGTAACTGCTACTTGAACTATTTGCTGTAACTGCTGCCTACTTGTGCTTTCCTTGTCTGCCTTGCCTGTATTTATCCTGGCGTGCTACATTTGAGATTGAACTTTGGTGCTGAATTAATGATTGTGTTGTTTGATTGCGTGGTTGGTTTTTGATTGAGATTTTCTTATAAGAAAGGAAATGTTTCGGATTTCTGAAAGATTAAACATTGTTTCTTTGAAAATGTTTTGAACGATTACCTATTGGTTTTTTAAAAGATTCATAAGGCAATGATAATCACTGAGCTTGAAAACAGTTTTCTTATTAAATATCTTCTTATGACAACTTTGAAACTCTGTGGTGAGACCGTGTGGTTAGGTTCTCACCCCCTACAGCTTTACCTTTTCAGGAACTGGATAAAGAAGCATTAAGAAGAGTTATACTGCGTTTGGTTTATATTCTGTTGTATTAATTAGATTATTTTCTTCCTTCGTCTTTGTTATTACAAGTTTGTAAGAGGGATAGGAATTTTATGTTTTATATGTATAATATATTAAGTTATTACGTAAGGAGTCTTGTATATGAATCTATGCCTGCTTGTATTTTTCTTAAGAGAAAGTATTTATTTCTGTTTTTTCAAAGAAATCAGCGATACAGTGTCGAGTCACAGGCTCCTATTTTAATTTTTAGTATGTAAAGTAGTCATAATACTTCTTGCTATCAGAGTAGCGCAGCCGGAAGCGTGACTTCTGATAGTGAGGGTGTTACACAGCGTCTCAGGCAAAGCGCCTTGCTGCTGCGGATCAGCGCGACATGGGCCGGGTCGGGCACGATCCAACAGATCTGGGCCGGGGAAGCAGCAGCAGATTCATTCGAGGGTAGCAATCTGTGATCAACGCGATGTGGCTGATCCTTGTGCAGGTGCGAGCAAAGCAATGCGGCTGAATCTTTGTGTGGCTGATTCATTGGAGAACCTGGCTATGCTTGGTGCAGGTGACTCGGATCTCTGTGCGTTGAGGAGGTGTGCGGAATGTCAGGCGGGCGGGAGAGTGGAGGAACGAAGCCAACCTCCGGTTCTTTGCAACGGTCCAGTAGCAAGCACGGTGGCATGGGACATGATGGGAGTTTTGGATGATGAACCGGAAGGGAAGGGGTCCATCGGTGAAGCAAGCAGCCGTGTTAATCGTGGTGATCAACACATACTGAGTCAGGAAAAGGTGAACGCCTTGGCAGAGATTGAAGGTAAAGAAGAAGGGGCGGGTCAGGACAATGAGAATGAACGGGTTACAGAGGGTTCTGGATCTGAGACAGAAATTGAAAGTGCAAAATCAGATGCTGACCTGACGGATACGCACGAAAGACAGTTAGTAGAGAATAAGGAAACGTGGTAGTTAGCAGTGGAGTCAGGTGCGGTGTTTTATGACGATGAAGAAGATATTATGGCGATTCTACAAAGTCAAAATAAAGCTTTGGCAGCAAAAAGGAAGATGGCAAAACAAAAGGAGAAAGCTAAGAGGAGCAAGGCCAAACAACATAACAAGGTGTGTAGAAAATTTTTAAAATAATTTATAGTTGTTGGAATATTAGAGGCCTAGGAGGGTATGGAAAGTTGAGTATGGTGAAAGAGTTGAAGAAAAAGTACAGATTAAATATGTTAGGTTTGATTGAAACTAAGAGAGAGATGGTTACTAGGTTTGATGTAGCATGCTTGAGGGGTTGTGATACGGTGGATTGTGAATTTGTGGAATCCGTTGGTGCCTCTGGCGGTTTATTGTTAATGTGGGATAATTTATTATTTAAACAATCGAACTGTTATAAATGGGATGGTTGGTTGTGCGTTGAAGGCTTATTGACAAAAAATAATTTTAAATGTGCTTTCTGCTTGGTGTATGGTGCACATGTTCGGAGTGAGAAGTTGGTGATGTGGGAGGAATTTAGCTACATTGTGGGTTTAACTCAGGTTCCGTTTTGTTTCATGGGAGACTTTAACGATATAATACGGTTGGAGGAAAGGAAAGGAGCTGTTAGTCTACCAGCATTTGCGGAGGATTTTAAGGAATGGGTGCAAGATGTACAGCTAGTTGATTTACTGTTAACCGATCGGAAATTTACATGGTTTCGAGGTCGTTCTTGTAGCTGCATTGACATGATCTTGGTCAGTTTGGAGTGGCTTGAAGAGTTCCCAGATACTCGCTTGAAAGGAGGCTCTAGAGGCATATCTGATCATTGCCCGTTGATATTAGAAGATTCTAGGTTCTGGGCGAGTCCGAGACCTTTTCGTACTTTGGACTCCTGGTTTACACATGAAGGGTTTCTGAAGCTGGTAAAGGATGAGTGGAGGAACTTGGGAGATGATATGTTCACAAACAAGCTGAAGGCTTTGACAGTTCCGCTAAGGAGATGGCATAAGGATAATTTTGGGGACATGGACTGAAGAATCAAGAAATTTGAGGATGAGATTAAGAAGATTGATGATATGGTTAGTACTGGTAGTTATGACGGAACAATGAAAGCTAGACGGAAAGCTCTGGTGATGTGCTGTGCGAAGTGGTATGTCAGAAAAAAAATTCATTGGAAGCAAATGTCCCGATCCCAACATGCTAGAGATATGGATAAGAACACTAGGTACTTCCATAACCTAGCATCGGTGAGAAGGAGGAACAATAGGATTGAGTGTCTAGTGATTAATGGAAGAGTGGTGCGGAATCAGGCCCGAATAAAGACTGCAATCATGAGTTTTTATAAAGAACTATATAGGCAAGAGTATGCTCCTGTGATTGGGATCCGTGATGGGCTGGTTAAGCAGATTGATCACGAAGAGACAACAGTGTAGAGGAAATCCCTTCATCTGGGAAGTTCGAGAGACAGTCTGGGATTGTGAGTCCAGTAAAGCTCCAGGTAGTGATGGTTATAATATGAACTTCATAAAGAAATGTTGGGGTGAGCTTGGTCAGGAGTTTACTGCAGCTGTGTTGGGTTTTTTCCAGAATGCGAAGCTACCAACAGATGCTAATGTTACTTGGGTGGCACTAGCTCCAAAATTTGTGGGGGCCAAGAAAATTAAAGACCTTAGACCGATTAGTATGGTTGGCTGCGTTTATAAGGTAATATCCAAAATGCTGGTAAGAAGAATACGGTTAGTGATGCCACACCTAGTAGGGGAGACTCAGTCTGCGTTTGTGAAGGGCTACAAAATACATGATGGTGCTCTTATTGCTTGTGAGACAGTCCAATGGTTGAAGCTAAGAAAGAAGCAGGCGGCAATTGTTAAACTAGACTTTCAGAAAGCCAACGACCGAGTGAGGTGGAGCTTTGTGGATATAGTGCTGCAGAAGATGGGTTTTGGTTTTCGATGGAGGACTTGGGTAAAGGAATGTGTGACTACAGCGTCTATGTCAGTGCTGATCAATGGGTCGCCATCCAAGCCGTTCAAGATGGAGAGAGGACTCAGACAAGGAGACCCTCTTTCTCCTTTTCTATTTGTTCTTGTTGTTGACGTTCTGCACAGGATGGTGGGGGAGGCGGTAAGGAATGGACGGATTTCTCCACTGCTGGTGGGAAGGGACAATATAGAATTGTCGCATCTCCAATTTGCAGATGACACAATCTTATTCTGTCCGCAGGAAATGGAGACGCTAGTGAATTATAAGAGACTCCTGCGTTGTTTTGAGCTAATGTCTGGTCTGAGAATCAATTTTGATAAGTCGAGCCTAATTCCAGTCAACTGTGAGAAGGAGTGGGTGACGAATATGTGTGGTTTGTTGGGATGTGCTGAGGCGGTATTACCCGTTAGATACTTAGGAATTTCTCTTGGTGCTAATCCTCGGCTGGTGAAGACCTGAAAACCAATCATAGACAAGGTGGAAGACAAGCTGAGCCTATGGAAAGCCAGATCTCTCAACAAAGCGGGTAAGTTGGTCCTAATAAAATCCGTTCTCAATAGTCTGCCGGTCTACTACTTGAGCTTGTATAAGATGCCAAAAGCGGTTGCAGAAAAGATAATTGGACTCCAAAGAAGGTTCTTGTGGAGTAAAGCAGATGGGAGTAATAGTATACCACTGGTGAAATGGGAGGTAGTTCAAGCTCCGAAAAGGCTAGGTGGCTTGGGGGTGGGAGATGCTTTAATTAGAAATGCGTCGCTTCTGTTTAAGTGGTGGTGGCGCTTCTCAAAGGAGGACTGCCCGCTGTGGAAGAAGGTTGTATGCTCTTTTAATCAGTTGGACCCAACTGTAATGTTGTCAAACCAAACTTTGCCATCAAGAGGGGGTCCTTGGAAAGATATTTGTCAGCTTAATATTAAGGAACCATAGGTAAGAGATATGGTGATAAGTGGTTTGTCCATAGAGGTGGGAAACGGCAGGAGCACTCGTTTTTTGGAGGATGCCTGGCTATAAGGTGGCTCTTTGAAAGATAGTTTTCCAAGACTCTTTTCTGTTTCAAATCAACAAGGATTTGTCATAGGGGACTGTGGGTTTTGGGATGGGTTTGAGTGGGTCTGGAACTTCCAGTGGAGGAGAGAATTGTTCCAATGGGAGTTAGAGTTGTTCAATCAACTTCATGACCGGTTACGGGCTGTAAGATTAATGAGTGATAGAGAGGACTCAATTGTATAGAAATTTGACAAAAAAAGGTGTTTTTTCTACTAATTCTTTTGTGCAGGTGCTGCAGAAAGGGACTCTTCCAGAGGATATCACAAGTTACAGCTACACTAGCTCGATTTGGAGAGGCTTGGTTCCTCCAAGAGTTGAACTATTTATATGATTTGTTTTAGTAGGCAGGGTCAACACAAAGGAGAGGCTGAGTAGACTGGGCATTATTAATCATAATGATAATATATGTGTATTGTGTAAAAAGGATAAAGAATTTGTACATCACTTATTTTATGCCTGTGAGTTTACATGGCAGGTATGGTGTGCTTGGTTGAAGTTTGCTGATAGAGCATGGGCCATCCCGGGGTCCGTTAAAGAGTTCTTCGAGAGTTGGACTGGAGTACCAGGTGAAAAGTCGGAGCAAAATAAATGGCTAATAGGATTTTGTGCAGTTACTTGGAACATTTGGTTGGAGCGGAATAGCAGAGTTTTTCAGAACTCAGAGACAAGTGTTGAAGGTGTAAAGATTATGTCATTTTCGAATTATAGGGAATGGTGTGGAGTTGATCCGTTTGGTTGTTAATGGCAATACTGGAGATGACAACGGGTTATACTAGTTATGTGTGTTATGTCTTGTTTCTAGTGCGCTTAGTTCCTCGCTACTCCACTTTATTGTGTTGAGCTTCTTTTGTTAAAAAAAAAAAAAAATAATATCTCTTATCATTAACTAATATATATATAACATTGCTTAAAGAACTAAGCAGTAGCTAATTCATCATTGCACATACATACATGCAGGTCTTTAAGAAATGGAGAAACAATTTCAATTGAAAACTATATATATCGTGTTAAGGCATGCAGGGACTGAGGAACGAGGATTAATACAATATAAATTCATTATATATGTCGTGTTATGTTAAATAAAGTATTATTGTATTTTAGCAAATTGTACATGTAAGTTAGTCATTTTCGAAATAATAACCCCACCTAATGAATAATTGATGGGTCCATAGGGACCCTTTTGTGGTCACGGGTCTACGGGAGCACCATCAGCATCTTGTCACTTCAAACATTATTACAAATATTAATATATATTATTATATTATGTATATAAAGTATCGTTTTTCTCCCCAACGTTTGGAATAAGTCCTAAAGTTATTCCTAACGTTTCAATCATCCTATTTAAGTTCCTAACGTTTCAAAACTGATTCAATGTTATTCTGTCGTTAGGGATCCGTTAACAGAATTGACGGCGGGACAAAATTAAGACGATTTTGAAACATTAGAGACTTAAATAGGACGAAAACGTTGGGGACAAAAATGATACATAAAAATAAATTTTAATTTTATCTTTTAATAATGTAGAATGACTAGTATATAAATTTGCAGAAAAAAAATAATATATATACAATAAAATATAAATTATACCTTTTGTCTCTAATGTATCAAAATTCTTTAAAATTATAAAAAAATAAATTTATTTAAAATAAAAGTAATGTGATTAAGTGTAATTTATTTAGATGTAATTAAAAAATAATTGAATACTATGTACAGTAAAAAAATAATATTATCGAAAGATAAAATTAAATTAAAATTTATTTTTATGTATCGTTTTTGTCCCTAACATTTTCGTCCTATTTAAGTCCATAACGTTTCAAAATCGTCTCAATTTTGTCCCGCCGTCAATTCTGTTAACGGATCCCTAACGGCAGGACAACATTGAGTCAATTTTGAAACGTTAGGGACTTAAATAGGACGATTGAAACGTTAGAAACAACTTTGAGACTTACCCCAAATATTAGAGACAAAAACGATTCTTTACTCTTCATGAAAAATAAATTTTCATCCAATTACTCTTAGTAACATCAGGGTTGTCACGAATGTGTATGCATCAACGAAGCCAAACAAGTAAGCAACTCAAGCAGGTGGCAACTAGCAATATAGGCAACAAATTTATATCTTCAACTATGCTCAATTTATAATAAATCAACTACTAATATAAAATATATATTAAAATATAAAAAAATAAAGTATTATTTTTGTCCCAACATTTGAATAAATCTCAAAATTATCCTTAACATTTGAAACGTCTTATTTATATCCTTAACATTTCTTAATTGTAGCAATATTATCCTACTGTCAATTTGGCTAACGTCTCAGTAACGGCATTGAACACGTGGAGCTTAAGTTAGGGAACTCACACGTTTACATGTACACATCTGCATCTTCGCATCCCATTATAATTTTCTCTATACCAAACATTAGAACACGACAATGTAATGCTTCCTATTACACTAGTCCTAACCTAACCCTTTTTACCCTTTCCTGTGCTTGATCGCAATGAAGTGGTTGCATATTAAAGGTAGTTTGTGATCATTGTTGGTTGTGTGGGAAGTTATCATAGGGTTTCACTCTACTCACGTTGATTTTGTTCTACGAACGAAGGTATGTATGAAGAAAAATGTCTTTTTGTTTTGTTATCTATGCAATAGTGCATGCAACAATGATGGTTGTGTATGAGATTGTTTGCATTATACGGTATTTTAATTTTTGAGATTTAGGAAAAAAATCTTATCTGTTTGCGTTAGTTAGGGCATGAAGTTTCTATTTTTGTTTACTTGATCTTTGCCTTTTTTGACTTGATCTTTGATTACTGATGTAGGGGTTTGGGAATATTTTGTGATATATTGTTGTTGAAACAAATTTGTTTATGTTGTCTGATAATGTACACCTAATGTAACAAGGTCTGTGGTTATAAAATGAGTTATTTTAGTGTCAAAGTTTACCACCAAGAAAGATTTGGTCTTCAAGGAGGGCCTCTAAAGTATTTGGGTGGGGAGTCAACTATTATAGACTACTGCAATGAAAATGAGTGGAGCTTGATAGAGGTTTATGAACAAGTGAACAAACAAGGCTATTTAAAGAAAGATATTGCAGTAATGTGGTACAAATCAAAAAAAAAAAGCACAGAAGAATGCTTAAGAATGTTGTGATGTGACAAAGATGCAATGGATATGGCCAATATTAGAGTCAAGGAGGATACAATTGAGCTGTATGTGGTTCACAAAACTAGTAATGTCCATAAAGGGGTAGATGATGTCCAAGTGTTAGGCAATGCTGAAACTACAATGGAAGTAGAGAATGGTGAATTTGATGGGCCTAAAACAATAATTGTGACATATGAGGCCCATGAAAGTGGACAAGTCAAGAGAAATGTTGACCCAAAAGTTAATGAAGACATTGAAACTAAGATTAATGGACCAGATAGTAATGAAGATGGCAAACAAGAGTGTAGCAATCGCAATGAAGATAGGAAAGAAGAGAGTGGTGATGGCAGTGAGGATCAGGACTATGAACTCAAGGGTAATGAGGATGGAAGTGAGGATTCATGGGGTTCTAATTCTAGAGAAGGATATGCTACAGATAATAGTGCTGCTAAAGTTGTCTTTAGTGATAGTGATGATGACAATGAAGGGGCTGAAGGGTTAATAGATGTCCACATCAATAGAGGGAATGGAGTTGACAATAACCAACTCAAACCAAACTGATGCAGCAGAACACTTTATTAGGGGTGATAAGGGCAAAGAGAAAATTGTTGGAGGTTTAGGTGATGAGGATGAAGGGTATGAATCTGAAGATTTTCTTGATGTGCCTATCAGTGATGATGAGGATAACAATATTGGTAAGAAGTATCCATTGCACAAGCAATTGAAGAATTTGAGTGACTATAAGTGGGAGGTTGGAACCCTTTATGTCGGTATAAAGGAGTTTGAAGATTGTGCTACTGCCTATGCTGTGCACACTGGGAGGGGTTTGAAGTTCTCTAAAGTTGATCTTTGGGAGAGTGAATGTTAATTGTGTGGAGGGTTGCAAATAATTTGCTTATTGTAGAAAGATGAAGAATGAACAAACATGGTAGTTAACCAGCTGCCACAACAAGCATAGTTGCTCAAAGGAGTTGAAGATTAGGATTATGCATGCAAAATGGTTGAGCAAAGTGTTTATGAAGAAAATTGCTGAGAATCCGAAGATAAAGCTAACCAAACTGATGAAGAAAGCATACAACAAGTGGAATGTGGAGTTAACTAAGTCCAAAGCTGCCAGGGTTAAATAGTTTGCACTTGATGAATTACAAGGAATCTATATAAAGCAATATAGGAGACTCTATGATTATTATCATGAGTTACTGAGATTTAATCCAGGTTCTACAGTGAAATTGCAAGTAGAGAAACCACTTGAATTTGTTTCTGAGAGACCAAAATGTGGACATAAGACCTAAGTTTCAAAGACTTTATGTGTGTTTGGAGTCAAGCAAAAATGAGTTTTATAGTGTATAGACCCTAGATGGGTGCTTCATTAAGACATCATCATAAGGAGGGAAACTTCTCACGACAATTGGTTAGGACCCCAATGATAAGATTTTGCCAATAGCTTATGCACCAATTGAAGTAGAAACTAAGGACTCTTGGACTTGGTTCTTTACCCTTCTCGGTGATGACTTTGGTATTGATAAGATAATGAACTACACCTTTATGTCTAACCAATAGAAAGTACATTTCTATTCACTATTTTACTCTTCTGCTATTAATAGAAAATGTTTTTTTAGTTAAATGTTGTTTGAGAATTTTACTTCATTGCTGTCTCATTATGTCATTTCGGCAGGGTTTGGTTCCAACCTTTGATGAGCTTATTCCCAGAGTGGACTATCGATTTTGTGTAAGGCATCTTTACTACAATTTCAAGAAGAGATTCTCATGGCTTCAACTGAAACTTATGATGTGAAATGCTACAAAAGCTACCTATATTCAAGAATGGGAGAGTAAGATGACTGATATCCAAAAGATTGATGCTGGAGCATACAAGCATTTTATGGAAATACCAACTAGATATTTGTGTCGGTTTAGGTTTGCTACTTGGCCTAAGTGTCATACCTTAGTGAATAATATGTGTGAGGTATTTAATTTTGTGATTGTGGAAGCTAGAGAAAAGCCTATAGTAAACATGCTTGAGGACATCAGGGTATATATATAATGAAGTGTTGGGCTGATAACAAGGACAAAATAATTGCATATCCAAGGGAGGTGTTGCCCCGTATCAAAATAAAGGTTGAAAAACAAGCTGATGCAAGTGGTAAGTAGGTGAGTACATATACTGGTTGAGATAAATATGAGGTGACTAGTATCCATGGAGGGAAGAAGTATGTGGTTGATTTGAAATCCCTTGAGTGTTCATGTGGGAAGTTTCAACTTTCTGGCATTCCATGTGCACATGCAATGACTTGCATTAGGAAGATGTGCTTCAACATGGACAATTTTATTGCAGATTGTTACAGAAAGCTAAATACATTGAGTGTTACCAACATGTTGTTTATCCTGTGAATGGACCCAATATGTGGACGAAGACACCATTTGATGATGTGTTGCCACTGGTTTATAGAAAACCAATTGGAAGGCCTAAGTCGAAAAGGAATAAAATTGCTAATGAGCACCAAACAAGAGGAGGAGTTTCTAGAAAAGGCCAGAATCAGAAGTGCAGATATGTTTTACTACATGTCACAATAAAAGGACCTATCCAAAGAAGCGCAAAGTTGCTGCAAGTGCTACTGTAAAACCTATGCATGTTTATCTATCTTTTTATTTGATTTTAATTTGTAGCATAGTGTTATACTGTTGTATTTGTGGCTAGTATCATAGTCTTATATTGTTGTTATTCTAGCTTATAGCATAGTCATATATTGTTATTCTGGTTGGTAGCATAGTCTTATATTGTTGTATTTGTGGTTAGTTGGTAGGCAAACAAAGTTGCTGGATCTATATCAAAGAGATCTTCAAAAGGCATCTCCACTACTATCTCTACTCAGGCTTCTCAACAATCACAAGTAGCTTCAAAGAGTGCCACATTGTCGAGGTCAAAGCGAAAATCATCTACCAGTACTATGAGTACCCAACAATCACAAGCTACTTCTAAGAAGACTAAAGAGATCCCTTCTAACAATGCTTCTGGATAGCAAGCAAACAAATGTCAAGCCCAACCAAAATAGTAACCATTTTCCAACTCAAGTTTATGGGAAGGACACCACCCAAAGCATGGAAAAAGATGTAATGCTGGTGCCATGGTGGCGATAAAAGGTATTCTAAGTTTAGAAAATTTTGCTTTTGCTAGTTAGTGTTTGTAGTTAAAGACTATATTTTGGTATGTAATTGGATTGTGTTAAACTTTTGTTAGAAAGATTGTGACAGCTCTGCTTTTGTTATTTTGTTAGACTTTTGTGGTTGTAGCCAATGACAATGATCTGATTAATGGCCAAAGTTTCATGTTAGAGTTATAATAGTTGTCATGCTGATAACTTACATCATTTAAGTAGAAGGCAAAATACAATAACAACATTAATCATTTCGTTCAACTTGAAATTTCATTCCATTCAACAAAACTATAATGAATTCAATATCAACTACAATTGTTTAGCCAAAATACTCAACACACATCAATTCTCTTATAACTATTTCTACTCTGAACCTATGTAGTAGCATCATTGCAGTAAAAACCTCCCAAATTTTGTCATTATTGTCACAAATCAAAATTAGTGCAACTGTCCATTCAACTAGAGCAAGTCCCATTACAACTGTATACCTCCATTCAACCTTTGCCAATTTGCTCTTTAAATTTTTACCTTCATTCTATAGTTAACGTAGCCTCAGAACCTGCGTCTAGGATTCTTTATCGTTGACGAAGTTGCGAGCACAGATTGTTTCCCACAATAGCAAGTCGTCCTCCTTCGACGTATTAGGTAGCTATTTTGCGTCGCAAGTTTACTATTTCGTGCCGATTATGATTGTGATGCTTGAGACTCCATTGAAATGAAATAGAGGATATGATGCTCGATAGAGGTCGCAGCAGGAAGGGGAAGAACACGTTTTGCAATTAGGGTTTCAAAGACTTATTTTATCTTCTATTTATTTTATTTTAACCTTTTTGAAGTAATAACAAACAAACGCTGTGCCACAGTGGACAATAACCTCTACGTGTGCAATGCCGTTATTGAGACGTTAGTTAAATTGACGGTAGAATAACATTGCTACGATTAAGAAATATTAGGGATATAAATAGGACATTTTAAATGTTAGGGACAACTTTGAGACTTACCCTAAATGTTGGGGACAAAAATAATACTTTATTCAATATAAAATACGCATTTAAAATAAGTTTTATATATTATACAAAAAATACATATTAATTAATTTGATGGTTAATTTTT
>NC_029785.2:4883105-4883406 GCF_000816755.2 Arachis ipaensis
CGTATAGCATTTTTGTTATTTTAACTAATTATATTTAATTTCAATTCATAATAAATTTATTTTTTCTTTATAATTTATAGTACACCTGTATTATCATTAAATGATCAGTAAGTACTCAGCGTAAACTATTCTATTTTCTTGGTCTCTAAAACTTGGCTAAATATATATCCGGGTATGAAGAAATTTAAAAGAAATATTAATTTTACTACTTTTTTTAACTAAAAAGTTAATTTAATTTGGCTGGTTAAATTCATTTCCATGAAGTAGAGTTAAGGAATTGCTCTGAGGTCCAAGATAAATA
>NC_029785.2:4883464-4889786 GCF_000816755.2 Arachis ipaensis
TTGTCCTAAATGAAATTTGGTTACATTTTAATTCTTTTTTTAAATTTATCTAAATCATTCCAGATTTGCTGGGTGCAATGATTTCACGTTTAAATATATATAAATGGCGCTAAGCTGCAACGATTTATTGTGAGAAGTTCATATAATTGAATATATATATATAAAGATAGGAGACTCGAACCTACAACTTCTTAATTGAGTATGAGGAGACTATATTATTTAAGATATTACTCATTGGTATATAATATTTTTTTTTAGGTTAGAGATTTTTAACAAGTTTAACCATTTATCAATGATTTACTGCACATAAAGTAAGATTTAAATTTTCTGACATTTATTTAAAAGGATGAGTGAATTAATCGCTTGACTAACATAAGTTGGTTGAAAGTTGAAACTAATAACTTAATATAATTGTTACTAAACGAAAATGGAAACCAATTTATTTTATGTATGTTTAGGATAAAAATTTGCACTAAGATTGAATTGTTGAATTAAAGAGGTAAAATAATTTCTACGTATATCTTTCTCATTTAATTTGTTGGCTAAGAAGATTGTGTGTTTGTTCTATTTTTTACGTAGAGAGTAAGATTATTAGAATAATTATGAATAACGAAAGTAATTATATATTGTATGATGTTTGTTTAAATAATTTTATGTAGTGTGAAAATTTTGATAATTTAAGATGTGATAAAATTTGAAATATTGGACCTCCCAATAAAGAGTTTTGCGGATATATCCGATATCCGATCCAATCCGCACGGATCGGATCGGATATAATTATATAAACTAAAAAACTGCGGATATTGGATCCGATCCGATCCCATGATTTTAGTGAGGATCGGATCAAAGATTTGGCTATATCCGATCCGATCCGTGTTTACCCCTATAATTAACAAATAACGGTAATTTTTGGAGACTAATTTGTCTTATAATACAAAAAATGAAGGATAAATTCGATCACTCTAAATATTAAATCTTAAATATTAAATTCTAATTCTAAATCTAAAAATCTCCGGAAATAAGTGAGAATTAAAAAAATATTTGACAATAAAAATTATAATTAATATAAAAAATAATTTTTAATTAATTAATAATATGTACAATAAAAAAATTAACTAATATTAATTAATTAAAAATTAATTTTTTATTGTACGTACTATTTTATTCAAATTGCCAATCATAGGGCAACAAATGACATCTAAAGTTTTGGGGGAAAATAATTTAGGTGGGTATCTGCCCTGCTCTTTTTCATTTGGTTATAGGTTCATGAATATGAGGTTATATATTCGTGTAAAATCAACTCCACCTTTTAATCAATCAAAATTAGATAGTCCTGCATAATCTTTTTCAACAATATGAATGCCTTTTCTAAATTCAGAATGTCTGTTCCAATCATATACTAAAAAGTGGCATTGGTTGTTATGACTTGCAACAAGTGTTGGTTGAATTACTGAAATAGCAAGCTAACACCAACGAAGACATAGATTGCTTTTCACTTTTTAGATTAGTTATATACAATCTTTTTTTTTAATTGAATAACTTAACATATGTTAAAGTTAATGTATGATATATATTAAAAATTTTAAAAAATATGCTTGTTTCTTGATAATTAAAACTTTTGAAACTTTAACAAATAATAATAAATATTTTAAAATGTTTCTTTCTAAAACTTATTATAAAAAATGAAAAAAACTTGACATTTCGAAACTAGTAGACATGCAAGCCAATACTATTACTGAAGCTTCTTTAGATTTGACAGATGACTTCAATTATTATTTGTTTCATTTTCTTTTTCTCCTTTTTCCATGTATGCAACTTTTTTTCTTTTTTTAATCTTTTGCTTTGATGAAGAGAGTATATGTAGGAGTTAACCTCAAACTTAAGCCTAGTAGTTTATCAGACTCTATCACATAGTATAGAAAGATTTTCAAGTGTACCATCGTATCGGTGTATCAGTAATTTTTAATCGTTAATCCTAATTATATATATTTTTTATAATTAAGATCAACGATTAAAAATCATTAAAACACCGGTATGACGGCACATTTAAAAATTTTCTCATAGTATATACTTTTTTTTGTATGGTTTCTTTCAATTCAACATAATAAAGACTAATATGTTGTTGTACGAGACAAATACTAGGTATAAAGTCAATTTTATAATAAAGAATGAAGGACAAAAAAATCAAGAGAAAAAAAATACTAAGTACATATAAATTTAATTTTACAAAAAATTCCAAAATCTAAAAAAGAAATCAAGGAGGGACTATACTAAGAAATACATATGATTTACAAGAAAAAAAAAAGTAAAAGTTAGCATCCTATTAGAAGTATGACAATTCATGTGTCTTCCTATCAATTTGAATTTAGTAAATTCACTTATGAATTTTTTGAAGAATTCACATAAAAAGGTAATTATTAATTTAAGATATCTACATAGATATATATGGTGAGATTAAATATCACTTAGGTCCTAATTAATTTGAGTTGGTCGAGTAATTAGCTCACTCGACCACTTAAATAATAAGTGTTGGATTTCGAATCTTGCCTTATGTATGCAGTAACCTATTGATTAACAACAAATTCTTAAATGGAGCATAAATTCAAGATAAATTAGTCCTTGACGTATAAAAATGGAAAATACTGTGTAAAAAAAAAAATCATTTAAGTCTTATCTTGACTAAGATAATCTTGCAATAATTAGTGAGATCAAATTTAAAGATCTAGTACATATTACTCAATCCTAATCATTTTTAGTTTATTTTTGTAAGGATGTAATTTTCTTATCACTATATCGAATTCTTATTTAAAAAATTATATATCAAAATTATTTCAATTAATTAAAAACTAAATTATGATCTCTTACTCTTAAAAAAAAAACATGTTCCAAAAAATAAAAATATTACATGTACATTAAAAATTAGATATTAATTTAATTATTATATATAAAAATATATTATTTAATTTATTTTTAATATATATTTTATATTTTAATATATATTATATATTAATGGTTGATTTTGAGTAATGTACACATAATATGATTGTTCAAAGAATTATTAGTGATAAGTTTCCTTAAAATGACAAATAACAACCGTTGATTTTTCTCATGCAAAAGCAATCATAAATTATTTTTTATTTCATTCCCTTTTGGGTTCATATATCAAATCATTGATTCGATTCCATAAAGAAGAACCATATATATAAAGAAAAAATTATTGACTAATTGATCTTGATGAGAGTGTGTTTCTCTCTCCTATAATGCAGCAAGTTTGATGGGAAAATTGTCCAATCTAAATTGGAATTGGCAAAGTGCCAATAATCTTTGTATCACTTTCACCCAAGATTTGGCATGGGAGGGACCTATGCCACTGTGTTTGTGATGCATCCCATAAAGCTCTCAGCTCGTGACATCCCCTTTGGACATTTATATATGAACCAACTTGCATTGCTTTTACATATGGCAAACCCTTTAATTTTCAATTGAAACTCAGTATATTAACCAAGTTGGGTTGGTCTAGTGATTAGTTTATTAGTTTGCATAAATAAGTATTGGATGTTTGAATTCTACCTTGTACATGTAGCAATTCATTAGTCAGCGATAAACTCTTAATGAAGCTTCAATTTACAACGAATTAGTCTTTAGTCTGTCGGTTAGGAGATATCGTGAAAAAAAAAAAAAGCTCATATGTTAAAAACCCTAAATTTTTATACTTCCTCTATTTTCAAATAAGGTATTTAGGGTTTATAGTAACGTATATATATTTTGTGGTGATTACAAAAGAATAAGTGAAAATTAAAGAAAGAATAAGTACTGTAGAAGATAAGAAGAAGAATTAATAAGAATATCCGTACGTGAATAATCAATTTAATTTATGTTTAATCAAATTATTGTAAATTATTTTCTTAATCTATGGTTAGCTAAAATTAGATACTTATGTGAACCAGCGTAATTGCTTTTTGCGCTCGCATATTAAAAGGAGATTTTCTATGAGATTTCTTTCTACACAAACACAAAATCAAAGACAAAGAAACAAGAAATAGAGTGATGTTATGTGAGTAGTTCTTATTATTTTGGTGTATATGTCTAGACACCAAACATTAGACAGGGATGAGATAGTATGTTTTTTAATAGTGAGGATTTTGATTAGATAGGTCAAATATCATTAGTCATTACCACTAATGCACTAATAAGTTGACAGTATATTTTTTAATTTAAAATAATATTTATAATAAATAATAAAAAAGAATTCTACATCTATAGTATTGGTTATATATTTGCAAAGAGAAAAACTTGAGATCTTTAATTTGCAAGAAAAGAACAGCGGGATTATATATTGTTCTGTAAACAACTAAACATAGATAAATAATTGCTTTAAAAATAAAGTAGTACTGAATCCCTCTTGAGAATTGGATTTAACTAGCAATTAATCCACTCACATAAAATTAGGGATTAATTGCTTTCTAAGTAATTATTAGGGGCGAGATTGGGTATTCACTCAAATATCAATGATCCAAGTCAAAATAAACAAATTATACTTTTCAAATTGGATTGATTTTTTCAGGTGAATGCTATGGTGTCTAAATTATTAAAAAAAGATAAAGAAATAATATTTAATAAAATTTAAATATTTTATTTTTATTTTATACATTTTATTTTTTACTTATAAAAATAAATTAGACAATTTAGACACAACAATAAAAAACACCATAGAATTCACCCTTTTTTTTTAAACCTCACTGCAAAGTGCAAACACTCTTACATAACATGCTTTATTTTTAAGTTTTTGTCCTTTTGAATTTTTTTTTTATTTTTCATGTATTCCGCAACCCGCAACCCATCTATCGCTGGGCAATGCACTCGACAATGGATTATTGCATGCACAAAGTGAAATAAATGTTAAAAAAAATATTGGTGTATGTCACTCTCAAAATTAATGTTAAAAAAACAAATCGGCCTCCAATGTATCAGATTCTCATATTACAAAATATAGTAAAATAAATATTAATGAATGGTCAATCTTTGTTGATCTATTATCCTCCACTAGCGGTAAAAAAATATACATAATAATTAAATTGTTTAAAAAATTTCCTAAGATGATTCATTAATTCTCCTTATCATCTCTCTCTCACACACACATACACAAATAATATATATATGTCACTTTGAATGGTTTAATATTTAACAAAATAAAAGATTTATATAATCTATTAATCTACATGTGCATAAAATTATAGATTCAAACTTCATTGCTACTAATATATCATATATAATACATTAACATGAATGGAATTGGCAATTAGCAACACTCTTTTGACGTGGACAACACCCTCCAATCAAATGGAAATGGAAGGTGGGTGTGCCTATTGAGGTAACTCTTATCTTGAAAGAATGCTATATGGTGCATATTTATTGTTTTTTATAATTGAAAAATTTTAATAAAAACTATTTTATTTAACCTTTTTTAAAAATATTTTAGAAAAAAATGGTTATTTTATAAAGTTTATATAAATATATAAAAACTTTTTTCTTTTTGGTAAAAAGTTGAGGCAAATGCTCTCATGATTTGGTACCCACACTAATTTTATCTCCCAAAAAAAAAAAAAAAAGATTAAAAAAATGCACAAGAGAAAGAAGAGATAGTGTCTAAGCGAAACCATATATAATTGAGGGGCCACAAAAACAAAGAGGAATGTGTAGTGGTGGAGGCATGATGATGAAGATATTTATAAACTTATTGTTTTGGCACATTTGTTAAGCTGTGGTGAATCTTAGTGAGTGAGTGAGTGAGAGGGAGGATCACTCGCTTTCTACAAAAAGTGTCTTTTTCTTTCTTAAAATATGGGATACTTGAAAAAAGGCTAATTTGTTTCCCAACAGAAACTCCACAAAGGACTCATTACTATTATTTGCTAAATTCACCAAAAACACGTTATACCTAACCCTTTTTGGTACACACCAAAGGACAATTCATTTCAGACGCTCCTCTTTTCCTCTCTTCTACCTCTTGCTTTTCCCTTCAACACTCTACCTTCTTAATTAAACTCCCTCTAATACCTCCAATCAATTTTAAAAAAGTTTAAAGAAAAATTATAATGTAAGTCAACTCAATCAATCTCTTTTTTCTTAATTTTAAAATTCAAAAAGTTAGGATAGTGAATTTTTTTTTTTTTTGTAATGAACTTGATTTTTCAACTAATTTACTTCAGTTGGCTACACCTTTAATTAGTTTTCTAGCGAAATCGAACAAATTTTAGTACTTTAGTTTTTAATAAATTTTAATTATTAAATTGATTTTTAAACTTTTACATATTAGTTCTCA
>NC_029785.2:4890395-4892164 GCF_000816755.2 Arachis ipaensis
AATATGCCGTGTAAGTTTTTAACTTTTTATTACCATGAATTTTTATTATTTGAGTAATTCGATTTTATTGGACTGATAATGGAGTGGGAGATTCTAATGACATTTTTATTTATTGTCAAGATTATAATTCAAGATCATTAATTAAAGGAATAATATGATTATCTCCTTAATCAATTCATATTTGCTGATAATTAATTAAGTTCTCTATATCATCGTGGGAAATAATAAATGGAAATAATGTATCTTTTAATAATTTTTAAAAAGATTTTGTTAATTAAACACATTGAACTTAATATAATATTTTGTTAAATAAAATAAATATGCCTAACACTTGACTGAATATGCTATATAATTTAACAGAATATTTTGTTAATTTTGATATTTTTATTATGATAAGAATTTAATTGTAAAATTTGATATGGTATAAAGACCCAATTAAAAAAAATATAAAAACCTAATTAAAAGTTTAATAAAACAATAAAAATTAACGGGAATAATTAAACCAAAATATAAAAATTTAATTAAAAATTTAATAAAATTATAAAAAACTAACAAAAATAATTAAACCAAAAATATAAAAATTTAATTACAAATTTAATAAAATTACATAGCTAATAAAATAATTTACGCTGAAAAAACAATATAAGGAGTGATGTCGCTTATGAAAAAGGAGAGTTACGTTATCATTTGTATAAAGAGATAAATGAAGGATGCTAATTAGGATGTTACCCTTTAATTATGTGGGTTTTACAAGGCTATGAAGTATGAAACCTTGTCAAGGCCCATTTACCGTAAGAATTATTCTTCACATACAAGTTATTTATACATACAAGTTTATATAAGTCATTTATATTGTATTATTTAAAAATTTTTAGTGTATGTATATTGATAAATTTTGTATAATTTAAACTCTTCCTTTTCTTTCTTGCATTATAAAAGTGAATTTTATTAAGTTAATATTAACTTGTATAAACTTGTATGTCAAAAAAACTTGTATGTGTAGCAGGTCTCTTACCGTAAAGTGAAAACCTAGGTTTGTGAGCACATTGAACTTACTTGACTTTATAAAAAGCCAAAAATCTTGTTTATTATTTATACTTTTTCAAAGTTAAAAACATTTGATGAGTGAATAATTAATTGTTTTTGAATAATAGTACTCCAGAGAGATAAATAACTGTTTTAAATCATTTATAAACAAATTTTCATTTTAAAATAAATAATTATGATGATTATCATAAATATAAAAATCATTGGGTCATGTTCATGACATGTGTCATTTCTTTAATCTGGTTTTCTTCTCAATTCATGATTTGATTCTAGTTACCCAACTCGATGATTATTCTTCTGCGAACCAATTAGTAGATAAAATAACTTAAAAGGATATCTATACTAAAACAAATACGAAAATCTTAGATTTTATTCTCAATGATAATCTTACACTAAAGTGAATTCATTTAAAAGGGCAATAATGAATCTACTTTTTGAGGCATATAGGTTTAATAATTTTTTTCTCTAAACAAAAATTCCCTTTTGTCGTCTCTTGGTTGGTTATTTTACCTTTTTAACATGTATATTCTAACAAAGCCATTTAGCTTTGATTCCCTCAATTATTTGGTCTTTTAGGCCTTTATTTTCCCATGTGGGGTGTTCATTATTAGCCAACAAAATAAAAAATAAAAAATGAACATGTAACATATTATTATTATTATTATTATTATTATTATTATTATTATTATTATTATTATTATTATTATTATGATAATTTGTTC
>NC_029785.2:4894475-4904480 GCF_000816755.2 Arachis ipaensis
CATGTGTCAATAGCCTACAATTTTTTTTTTTGGTCAGGGCCAGCCTACATTCTTTATCATGGTTCATGTGGAAGTCAAAATGGGTCTTTATATTCTTAAGTTTAATTTGGGCTACATCCCATTCATTTCCATTCTAGTTTTTCTTTAATGATCAACAGATCTTCCAAGACCAAAAGAAAAAGGGCTTTAATCATAAGAATAAATTACCATTTGTACTTATAAAAGATACAGATGCTGACAAATAAATTCATATAAAAATAAAACGAAAATTATAATTACAGAAGATGGCTTTCGTGTGCTAAGAGTACCCGGACGTTGGTTATACAATTGGTCCGTTAGGGTATTCTTGGCACACGGAAATTATCTTTCATGGGTACAATTGTCATTTTATTTTTATATAAATACATTTGTCAGTGTTTATATCTTTCATGGATACAGATGGTAATTTATTCTTAATCATAATAGCTTCTATATTAGTTTATCCATATCTTTTTTTTTGGACCTGAGTTTATCCATTCTAAATAGGCTAAGGTCCAAAACCCGTCTGAATAGGCCTATCTTTTCTTTATAATATTTGTTTTTTCTAACTAGGCCCAATAAATTAACATTAAAAGTCAATATATTCTAACGCAACCCAATCTTGTTTGGGCTTCAAATTATCGTTAGTGGGGGTTAGCAGCAGTTATCTCAGATAATTTCATCTTAAATGGACTATCCATGTTCTTGAATCTTGAGGAACTGGCTCTGAGCTTAGCCCAAGACCCCAAAAAAAAAAATCTTGAGAAATTATTAACCTAACTTAGAATTTAGATCCTCTAAATTTTAAATTTTTATTTGAGAGAATAAAGTGTAACTTTTGACTCTTAAATGGTTTCTCTTTCATATTTTCTCTTGATCCCACTTATAAAATAAATGGTGAGAAATCACACTTTACTCTTTAAAGTGAAATCTAAAATTTAGAGATCCAAATCCCCTAGCTTATAATAATTTAAATATAGTAAAAACAAATGCGTCTTTACGTAAAATGATAGTTGAGGTCTGTTAGATAATAATTTAATTAAACATATTAAATTATTTAATAATTTTAAATTATTATTTTTAAATAAAAATATTTTCATGTTAGTGATCACCTTTAAATATTCATCATCAGCTCACATTTTCTACATGTAATATCATAAGCTTAGGCTTTAGAGCCATCATATTTTTAAAGCATAGATTTTAAGAGGTTCACAAGAGAAACAACATTGAAGTCAGTGACATGCCGTTAATTAATATTACATGTGACAATCTTCTGAAAACTGTGAAGAGATGTATAATATACACATGATGTTTTTTTAAGTCTTAAAATATGAGTTGTTAATAACTATCAAGACAATCAAAATATCATTCTCAAAATGTTGCCGGAAGAAGCTGCCACCACAGTAAAAGTAGCTTTTGTTGAGGATGATTTCGGAGAATTGGGTCATAGTTTAATTTGGATTTGGAAATTAGGGTTTATTTTCTTGTTCTGCTTTTTAGAAATTAAGTAGTTTTTTATATGAATTTAAGTTTTTATAATATATACAAAATATAAATACAAATACAAAATACAATTTAATATACTAATATTTTTAAATATGAAATACCTCCCTCTAACTTCTTGAATTAACCTAAGAATTCAATTAAGCTTACTCCATCCTAAATGCCTAATAATGGCAACATGTACAATTAGAATTAGGATATACCAATTTCCATTTGCAGGGAGGCAGGGACCACACGCTCCACCGCTGTATACAGCAAATTATAATATCACCCTCATGGCCTCATGCATGCTTTTTTTTCTTTGATTTAAGGATAAATGACAAATTCGTCCCTGGCCTTTTAAATCTTGGACTTTTAACTCTCTCAGGATTGGAAAATACAAAATGACCTCTCACCAATCAAAATGCCGTACAAACCGGTCCTCCCATTCAATTTGGTGTCCAACACGTAACGGATTATGTTTACCTGGCGCCTATGTGGCGTGGATATGCGCACGTGTCTTCAGGATGGTGGTAACGGCGCTGACGTGGTGCTAGTGGAGAAAATAATGGGACAATGTAGTCCTTGGACACTCGTACGACGTCGTTTCTGGTGTGTGCCCTATTTCTTCAAATGGAACCCTGTCGCCATAGCCGTTGTGATTTGTGTGAGAGGTTGGGGGTGGTGGTACTGTGGAGTGGTAAATGGCCAGCGATGGAGCTTCATCCAGCGCAAGACGCGTTCCACTACCATCGACCGTGAAATGCGTGGAAGCTGCAGAGGAGAAAGACGACATTGCTCCGAGGTGTAGATGTGGAGTGTACACCATATTGTACAAATCGAGGACGATAACGAACCCAAATAGATTGTTCTTTGGATGTCCATTCTTTAAGGAAAGTTGGTGATTTTATTTGATTGATTTTGATTATACGGGCGTAAGAAGAAGTTATTTTGATTATAAGTTGGTGATTTTTTGTTTTGCCATGATGAACATGCAGTTGAAAAATCCTAGTCACTGCAAGTTCTTCTTATGGCTGGATGACCATGTTTCAACAGTAAGAGTTCTGGACAAGTTTATGACTGAGAACGAGGTTGATGATCTGAAACTGTATCTTGGGAAGAAGGTAGTGGAACAGAGACTCACTGATTTGGAGAAGAAGCTGTTGCATCTAGAGAGGAAGAAGAATGTTAATTTGTATTTGCTTATTGTTGTTGTGGTTAGTGTAATTTTGGGTTCTGTTGTTGCCAAACTTGGATGAAAAGTGAAAAAGTAGTTTAAATTATGCCTTTGGAACACAAGTGTTGTATTAAATTATCCTTTGATGAATGATGATATGCTGTTGCTGTAACATGTTGGAGTTGGGTGGGTATATGTAATATGATGTTGATAGAATGAAAAAGACATTAAATAATTTAGATCATTTAACATTGAACCAAAGTTTAAGTTTGAAGGATTACAATCCTAACAAAACATGATATGCAGTCTGATAATAGCTCGCAACCTTAGCATCATAGTTTTGCCAAAAAGATACCACAATGTATAACAAATAAAAATAAGTTTGATCCAAATTTTACATCAGACTCATAAAATATCAACAACATTTTTTGGAATTGTTGACTCCTGCGGTGGGGATGAACTGAAACATCCTTTTAGTTCCACTGCTTGCTGCAGTCAGAGTCTCATCAGATGGTCCTTCAACTACTTCCACACTTGGCTGCTGTGATTTCTGAACATGTTGTTTGCCATCACCCTTCCTTCTAATTAGTTGTTTCGGTCTGAATGTTTTGTTGGATGGCCTTGCTGGAACTCTGGTTGGAGGTTTGAATAGAACCTGACCTTGTCTTGCAGGAGCTGCAGTAGTGGTCACAAATGCAACTTATGGAGCAGGTTGTTGCTGGGCCACATCTGGAGTTGTGGAAGTGGTAGAATGGTTCTGGTTGGTTGGAGTAGCTGAGTCATGCTCCTCACCCTGACATAAAGAAAGACAATAAAACCATGAGGCAAATTTAAAAAATAAAAACAGGTCTTGTAACATTTTTAAAATGGACAACTAAATAACATGTTATCGGGGGGACATAAAGATCCTTAGTCCAGCCAAGTACCTCTGCCTCAAGTGCTGATTGTGACAGTGGTATAACCACAAGAGAAAGGTTGTCTTGGATCTTCTTCTTTGGTTTCCTGGTCTTAGGTTTCCAATTTGGGTTGGATGGCGCACCCTTGCAAGTCTTATAGTTGTGCCCTGTTTGACCACACTTGCTGCAGGTCACATAGAAACTTCTCCTCAGTTTTTCACATTCGATAACAGTTTCTGCTGGGTCCTTCTGCCTGTTATGTACCTTTGAATGACCAATTGGCCGCTTAATGACAGGTGCAGCAGGCCTAGTCTGATAAGACCGTATCCAGAACTCTTCACTTGTAACAGGTTGAATGAAGTGCTCGTAAGTCTTCTTCAGTGATTCCATGCATAACCATGGATGCACATAATCTTCCATGTTGTCATGTCTTTTTTTGATTGCTGCAACTGCATGAGTGCACGGCATCCCTTTCCCAGCAAATCCAACAAGTTAAGGATAACAATTAGACATATACAAATTAAGGATAACAATTGGACATATGCAAGTAAGGAAACAGCAGGCAGACAAATCCAACATGAAATAATGTCATAAGTAAAATTACAGCAACAACAGGCAGGCAAATCCAACAAGAAACATTTATAGAAATAAAATTACACACTGACCAGTTAATTGCCATCTGTTACATGTACATGTGTGTTTAATTAGGTCCACATCCAACTTAGATCCCTTGTATGTGACCTCAAATTGCTTGCGCTTGTTATCACCAATCCACTCCGCAGTCCATTTGTTACTTGGCTTAACAAGCCTCTTTAACCTTTCTCTTGAACCGGTGCAAGCTTTCCATGATGGCAATCTATCAGTCTCTTGTGCTGAACCATACGCCTCATGAGGTAGCAGCGCACTTCTTCGCACATTGTGAGTATAGGTTTGCATCTGTACTTGGTGATCTTGGAGTTGAAAGACTCGCACATATTGTTAGTCAGGTTGTCCACTTTTGGACCATGACTGAAGTAGGCCCTTACCCATGTTGAAGGTTCAAATTTCATCAGGTATGACCAGGAATCCTGATCAACTTCCTTTAGCCTATCCATTCTTGTCTTGGACTCAGCCACAGTTGTGCATTTTGCACAGTCCCACACAATTTCCCTGATATATAAGTCCTTGAAACGGTTGATAAAATTCTTCCACATGTGCATGACACAATTGCGCACATGTGCATTTGGCATTATCTCTTTCAATGCAGGCATCAGTCTCTGAAATAGAATGGTTCAACAAGGACTTTCATCATTTTGCATCATATGTACTTAAATTAAGTAGAGAAACTGACTTACTAACCCTTTGCATGTCGGACATAAAATTCCAACCATGTTGTTGCACATCTCAAATGTCCTCTTGTAATAGGGTCAGAAACCACTTCCATGACTCTTTCGATTCAGACCTTGCCACAGCAAATGCAATGACATAAAACTGGTTATTAGCGTCCTGTGCCACAGCAGACAGCAATTGGCCCCATGATAGGTCTTGAGGAATGCTCCATCCAAGTGAATCAATGGCCTGCATCCACTCTTAAATCCCCTCTTGCAGGCATCGAAACATATATACATTTTGTTGAATGTTGGGGGTGCTTGTGGCTGGGGAATAATGTCTAACAAAGCAGTAGACCTTGGATTGCTTCTATGTATCTCCATTAGATAGTCTCTAAGCTTCCCATACTGTTCTACCTCGTTTCCCATGATCCTGTCTTTGGCTTCCATCACAGCTCTGCAAACCATTTTAGGGTGTAGTACTAGATCAAACTCTTCTTTTAAAAAATCAATGGCCTCATGTGTGTTCATATGGAGATAGGTGGTCATCCTTTTCTCCACTTTTTTGCTGATCCAGTGTTGGTCAGCAGCATTGCTTTCCAGATCTCTTGTGCATGTATGTTTACTCCTATAGGTTTTCACTTGGAAACACTGCAGCTGTTTATTGTATGATAGATGAGCAATCCAGGGACAATTCTCATTCTTGCAGCCAACTCTAACCCTTTTCTTATCATTTTTAATCTAGACCAACTCCCTCCCCTCAGCAATAAACAAATCCTTCACAACTTCCTTGAACCTCTCTATTGTAGCAAATCTTGTGCCTAGCTCAAATCTGCCTTCTCCAAAGCCATAGTGTTCATCAAACTCAGACCAGTGTGGTTTGTTCCCTTCTTCCTCTGATGAGACAGGGGTATGTAGCTCTTCAGACTCGTACTCAAACACAATGTCTTCATTATCAGTGTCTACATCACTGACATAATCTGCAACGGATGGCCTCATGCTGGGCTCCCTAGCAGGCCTAGATATGTTGGGCTGACTTCCAGGCCTACTAGTGCTGGGCTGTTTAGCAAGCCCAGTAGACTTTGAGGAACTTTCACCAGCTGAGCCCACCCTTCTTGCTTTAAATCTCTGCCTTTTAAACTCATGTGTAGCTTGTTATTTTGGCTTCTCATTGGGATCAACCCCTTTCCTTGATGATGGAGACACATGTTTCCTCTTCCCTTTGGCATCTCTAACCCTTCTGCCCTCATCATCTTCACCAGTATCACTCCCACTTTTATAACCAGCTGGTGGTGGTTTATACGGCTCATCTTCATCACTGTTAGTGCTATCATCATCGGTAGACGAGCCATCCGACTTCTCCAAGTCATTTGGATTGACTTCTTCCTCAACCTTAGCATTTTTCTCAAAATCATCATCTGCGATCTCAGGTTCGTCAATAGGATGGTCAAAAAAATGTAAAACTCTTCAGTATCTTTGTTCCTCAACTTAGCCTGTCGCATTTGGTTGATCCCTGCGTCCCCCCTCAATACATGCAACCCTGAATCCATATCTTTACTTTTTGGATCATACCAGTAAGCCTCCTTATAGGATTGATATCCCAGTCCTTTGAACATCGTGACCAGATCGCTGAAACTGACAAAATCCAAGTCCATCAGAGGAAACTTCTCAACTTGACCATTAAGATACACTAACTCACCGCTAGCCTTCTGTGAAAAGTTACCCCTATGATGGAACACGGGAACACCAAAGACATTAACCATCTGCAAAATTTTTCAATCCACAACAAAACACAAAACCACCCCTTATTATCTAAATCTCCAAAATCTCTCTAAACAACACATGGCAAATGACTAACCCCACAACTAATCACCTATGACAATCAGTTACAATCCCTATTAGTCTCATCCTACAACATTGATAGCAAATAACGGCCATAAGCAGAATGATTGAACATCAATGTACTTACCACTCTCTACGGCAGACGTAGGTATAACCACGGAGCTTCAATATGGAATTCCTCCACGGAACTGCAACGACGACAATGCGGAGACGAAGCGTTGTATTTTTTGGAGGAAAAAGCTTAGTAGTGCTAGGGCTTCTTGTAATTCTTTCTCACTGATATGGGCAGCACTGGCGTATTTCATAAGTCACACTCACCACTGTAAAACATTAACCAGAAATGACGTCGTGCGAGTGCCCAAGGACTACATTGTCCCATTACTTTCTCCACTAGCACCACGTCAGCCCGTTACCACCATCCTGAAGACACATGCGCATATCCACGCCACATAGGCACCAGGTAAACATAATCTGTTACGTGTTGGACACCAAATTGAACGAGAGGACCGGTTTGTATGGCGTTTTGATTGGTGAAAGGTCGTTTTGTATTTTCCAATCCTGAGGGAGTTAAAAGTCCAAGATTTAAAAGGTCAGGGACGAATTTGTCCTTTACCCTTGATTTAATGATTACGTGGATTCCTATAATTTTATTAAATTTTTAATTAAGTCTCTATATTTTTTTTTATTGAGTCCTTATACTATATCAGATTTTATAATTAAGTCTCTACTATGACAAAAATGTTAGAATTAATAAAATATTTTATTAAACAAAATGAATATACCTAACATTTAATTGAATATTTTGTATAATTTAATAGAATATTCAATTAATTTTAATATTTTTTTTGTCATAGTAGGGACTTAGTTACAAAATCTGATATGGTATAGGAACCTAATTGAAAAAAAAAGGTATAAAAACTTAATTGAAAATTCGATAAAAACTATAAGAACTAATAGAATAACTAAACAATTATTTTAAGACTAAACAAGAGAAAAAAAAGAAACAGAGCACGGTTCAAAATGTTAACAGATCCTACTAAAGAGCATCCTTAATTTCAAGCTATGGAGATAAGAATTTTACATAATCATAGTATCTCAAGACACCTAATTTTGCTAGATTATTTGCAACCTTGTTACTTTTTCACAAGATATTACTAAAATTCACCTCTTAATCAAGAAGAAGCATATTTCGGATCTTCAAGATTAGATCACCATCCTTGCCAAAATGAGCAGAAGAACAATTCTTAACGACCAAAAAGACATCCAGAGAATCAAGCTCACAAATAACCGACTTAAACCCACATTCTTCCCACGCAAGCACTAGACCTCTCCACACTCCAAAAAGCTCACATCTGTAAATTTTTTACACCGGTAAGGAACCAAAACAACCCTTTAGGCTTTAACCAAGCTCCAGCAGAGTCATGCGTAACACAGCCAAACCCAACTTGCTCCAAATCAGCAAAAAATGCTTGCATCACTGTTAACCTTAGCCACATCTAGCGGAGGAGGTTCCCAACGAGTTTTGTTGATCTGATCCTCAGAAAAAAATCTTGTGCAAAAAACAAAGATTGGACTTACAGACAGTGTTTCGAATATTAAGAGCAATTTTCATTGGGGACCATGAATCAAGAGGATTGAAAATGTCTTGGTTCTTATGACGCAATATTTACCAAGCACCAGCACAAAACATAGTTTCCCCTTTACGAATTGCAGCTTGGATCTAGACAAGAGATGTTGAGCTTCGAACACATGATGACATGAAGAAGGGAGGGATTAATGAGCGCCCAGACCTCTCTTGCCTTAATGCAATCCCAAAGATAGTGGGCCAATAATTCAGCATGCGCAGTACAACGAGAGCAAGTCTTCAAGGAAGCCAAACCCCTTTTGAATCTCATTGAAGCAATGGGAAGGATATCAAAACAACACAACCAGATAAAAAAAATATTTTCTCAAGAAGTTTACTTCTCCAAAGCCAATTCCAAATTCACTCGTGGGTTCCAATTAATTTTGTTTTCCAAACATCATAGGCAGCCATCTCTCACAAAATACTCATGAGAGGAGGATGCTTACCAAACCCAGCCCAAAAATTGACAGTTTGAAGTTGAGGGTTGAGATTATTCATCAAATCTACAAGAGCAAGAGAGAGGAGAGTCGTTAATCTCTTAAAAAGTCATTTTTCATTCTCCCAAATTTGATTAATAATTAATTCTGTGTTTGAGATATGGATATAAGGCAATGCATCACAGAATTTAATTACCTGATGAAATTCAAGAGTCATACCAAATAGATTGATCCATATTCTCCGTGCACCAAAAAAAGTTATTTTTAATTTGATTGAAAGTCTCAACAATACCTCTCCAAAAATAGGATTCATTACCATGATGATGCATCTAAAGACCATGACTATTCTTGAAATACTTAGCAAGTATTCTTGACCAGATAATATGAATTCTTTTCATATTCATCTTGACTTTTCAAATTTCCTCCATTTGACTTCTCCTCCATTTTTTGTGCATTATCATCGACAGCACCACCAACATTGTTACAGTAGCTGTACCAACATTGGAACTACCATTATGATCATCTTTGTCGACACTCTTCCCTTCACGAGACTCATTGTAGTTCACAGTACAATGGCTGATTGCAAGAGCCACACAAGAGCTCTAAATTCTCATTGTAAACTTTGAAAGTAGTGTCATCTATGATAACCTCCATCACAACCGGCACTCCTAGATCAATTTGAACACAAGTCCATTCAAACTTTTCTCTTTTTGCTCTTTTTGTTGCTAGATCCACTATCACAGGTTTTACAATAGCAGAAGCTATATTTTCATACCCTTCTCTTGATAATGTTAGATATTAAGCCATGAAATTTGAAACCAAACTATCGTTGTTCCAAATGAAAACTCACAGGGTTTGAATTTTACGGTCCAAAGCTAACAACCAAGTAATGACTTCCAATCTTCCATGGCCCACCAAGTAAAATCTTCCAAATATTTTTCAATTTTTGCACAAGAGCTATATAACTAAAGTGCTTACCTAAAATTTTAATGACAATAAACTCCAAGTAAGGTTCAACCAGCACTCTCTTATCCTCATCACTCATCAAAGGTCACACGTGATGAAGAAACGTCATTTTGTTTACCCACCACTAGTGTCCGACTATCCCCAGCCAAAAATTCATCAACAACCAGAACTTTAGGTGAAGAAGCACTAACAAACTTATCTCTAAAGGATACGCGAAACCATACCCCTTACTCCCTCTTCCCCCCTTTCCATGTCA
>NC_029785.2:4904533-4914213 GCF_000816755.2 Arachis ipaensis
ATAGATATACATGTGTTGACTAGATCAAATCAAAATTAGATTCCTAATTCCTTTCATGAATCTTTTATGTAAATGAAATTAATTATAAATTTTTTCCTTTTTTGGTTTAGCTTAATTTTAGGAATTTTATTATTAGAAATCTTTTCTTTATTTTAGGCTAGTATTTTCCCCTTCTTTCCTATTTTATAGTTATTTCTATTTCTGTAATTTCTCTATAAAGAGGCTGATTCCTTGTACATTTGAAAATATAAGATATTCAAACACTTCAACTTGGTATCAGAGCAGGATCTCTGCACCGTGCCTCTGATTTATAGCTATGGCTGACATTTCCTCAGTCATTAATCCTGAATAGAAGGAGAACACCACTCCTACTCCATCAGATTTAAAATCTAAGCAACGGATACTAGTTAGTGGTGACTCCCATTCAGTTCAGATCACCGCATTTCGACTCAATGGGTCAAACTACCTTAGGTGCTCTCAATTAGTTCAGATGTATATCCGTGAAAGAGGAAAGATTGGATATCTCACCGGTAAGTGAAGCCAGTACTGACCCACAATATAATGTGTGGGATACCGAAAATTTCATGGTGATGACATGGCTGGTCAACTCAATGGAAGAGGATACCAATAGTAACTACATATACTATACCACTGCCAAAGAATTATGAGATAGTATCAAGGAGATGTACTCTGATCTTAGGAATAAATCCCAGATTTATGAACTTACTCTAAAAGCTAGAGAAATTCAACAAGGGAGTGACAATGTGACCAAATATTTTTACACATTGAAGCGGGTGTGGCAGGATCTTGACCACTTCAATAACTACAAATGGAATTCAGCTGCTGATGCTAAACACACCAACAAACAGTGGAAGAAGGGAGGATATTCCAGTTTCTTGCAGGCCTCAACGTGGAGCTAGATGAAATTCGTGGCAGAATTATTGGAAGAGCAATCCTACCCTCAATTGGAGAAGTATTTGCTGAAGTTCGTAGAGATGTGATGATGGGGAAAGACAAGACTGAACATATTTTTTTAGAATCTAATGCACTCTTAGTGGTACCTGCTACACTTAAAAGTTCATCAAATCAGAAGCACCCCTCTAATCTTTGGTGTGACCACTGCAATAAACCTCGTCACACCCAAAAAACCTGCTGGAAGATTCATGAAAAACCAGCATATCTTAAAGGCAGCAAACCTGGTCCCAAAAAATACGCTCTACCTCAACTACTCATGAGACTGAAAAATCATCATTGAGTAAGGAACATGTTGAGCAACTCATAAGGCTGTTAAATTTTAGTTTTGTGTCTAGTACTCCTAGTGGTTCTTTGGCTCAAACAGGTAATTTTAGTATTCATATGTCCCTTAACTGCACCTCAAACACCATGGATTGTCGATTCAGGTGCATCTGACCATATGACCAGTCTTTCCCGTTTATTTAAAACTTATTCTCCTTACTTTGAAAATGAGAAAATTAGAGTTGCTGATGGTAATTTTTTATCTATTGCTGGAAAAGGTACAATAAAACTGTCCAAAAATATTGACCTAAGAAATGTGTTACATGTACCAAAGCTTTCTTGCAATCTCCTCTCTATTAGTAAAATTTGCAAAGATTCCAATTGTGCTGTGAAATTCTTTGATACTCATGGTATTTTTCAGGACCGGACCTCGGAGAAGATGATTAGCAGTGCTAAGATTATGGATGGGCTTTATCATTTTGAGGATATTTTGGAGGATAAAATAGCTCAAGAATTTAGTGGTATAAGTTCTATGCCTATAAAGGACCAAATAATGCTCTGGCACAATAGAGTAGGATACCCTAGTTTTCCATATCTCAAACATTTGTTTCCAAGTTTGTTTACGAATATTAATTCTTCTTTACTTAAATGTGAAAGTTGTATTCGTTCAAAGAGTCATAGAGCTCCTTATTACTCTCAACCTTATTATGCATCTAAACCTTTCCACTTGATTCATAGTGATGTACGGGGTCCATTGAAAATAACAACTCAATTTAGAAAAAAATGGTTTGTAACTTTTATCGATGACCACACACGACTATGTTGGATCTATCTCATGCATAAAAAATCTAAGGTTTCAAAAATTTTTCAGTATTTTTCAACAATGGTAGAAACACAATTTGACACCTATGAAGCACAGACACTTTGTTGAGTTGTCGTGTCTGCGTGTTGGACACATTTTGGGCATGAGACTCACTGACACTCATCCGACACACGTGTCTACTGTGTCCAAACCGTGTCTCAATAAAAAATAAAAAATTCTTCTCCGGATACACTTGGACACACCTAAATACCATCACGTATCAGCGTGTTCGGTCTTATTCTTAATATATATTCTTAAAATAAATTTAGATATAAAAAAAATATTTTAAATACTTGATATAATTAAAATAAGACATTAAAAATAATTTAAAAATTTAATTTATATTTTAATATCAATAAAATATTAAAATATTATTATAATTTATCTAAAAAAAATACTTTATATTTTATATGTATGTGTGTCTCCGTGTCATATAAGATTTTAAAATTTGCGTGTCGGCGTGTCCCGTATCGTGTCGTGTCCCGTGTCCGTGTCAGTGTCTGTGCATCATAGTTTGACACAAAAATTTCAATATTAAAAAGTGATAATGGCACTGAATACTTTAATAAAAATCTTGGTGAATTTCTTCAAAAGAAATGTATTCAACATCAATCTACATGCCCAATACACCCCAACAAAATGGCATTGCTAAAAGGAAGAATAAACATCTTCTTGAAGTAGCACGTGGCATTATGTTTGAGGGTAATGTTCCAAAGTATTTATGGGGAGATGCTGTCCTAACAGCAGCCTATCTCATAAATCGAATGCCCACACGTATGTTAAATTACTGTACACCGTTGGATACTTTCAAAAAGAATTTTTCAGCATGTAGGTTGCATTCTGACTTACCTTTAAAAGTATTTGGTTTCACTGTATTTTTACATACACCTTCATATCGAAGTAAACTTGATCTAAGGGCATAAAAATGCATTTTTATTGGATATTTTCCAAGTCAAAAGGGTTATAAATATTTCAATCCACACACCAAGAAATTTTATGTAAGCATGAATGTTACTTTTTTGGAACATGAAACATTTTTTCAGAAAACTTCTCTTCAAGGGGAGAGTCTAAAGGAAGAAATTTTTTTGCATGGACCTTTACCCACTCCTATCTTATATTTTGAGGATACAACTTTCACTAATCAAGTAAATTCTGAAACAATTGTAAAACAAGATGTGAAAACCAATTCTAAAATTGTGCCAAAATTAGTTAGAATCCAAACAGAAAAAGAAATACCACAATCAAAAAGGCGCTTTGGTATTATGTTCAGAAATATCCCAAGAAGACTAGAGACCAGCCCATCATCTCTGTACCAGTCCAATCTGAAAACCCGGAAGACGGCCCAACTGTAGTACTTCAGGAACTTCAAGGTAAATTTGAAATTGTCACTTCTAATAACAACTTGCCAATAGCCCTTAGGAAAGAAACCAGAACCTGCACCAAAAAGGTACTCCAAATCAGCACCAACCATCCTATTTTCAATTATGTCTCTTACCAAAATTTTTCTAAAAAATATTGAGCTTTTACTTCTAAAATTACAAATCTGTTTGAGTCTAGAAATATAGAGGAAGCACAAGATGATCCCAACTAAAAATTAGCAGTGATGGAAGAGTGGCATGCACTCAAGAAGAATGAAACTTGGGAGATTGTAGATCTATCACAGAATACAAAATTGGTTGGCTGCAGGTGGATTTTTACCATCAAGTGCAATGCTGATGGAAGCATAGAGAGGTATAAGGCTAGGTTAGTAGTTAGGGGATATACACAAACCTATGGAGTGAACTATCGAGAGACTTTTGCTCCAGTTTGCAAACTCAGCTCTGTGTGGATTCTCTTATCTCTTGCTACGAATTACAATCGGCCTTTACATCAATTGGATATAAAGAATGCTTTCCTGAATGGGGAGCTAGAAGAAGAGGTGTTTATGAAACTTTCACCTAGATTTGAGGCTGAACTAGGGAGGAATAAAGTGTGCAAAGTAAAGAAATCTCTCTATGGATTGAAACAATCCCCAAGAGCTTGGTTTGAACGACTTGGAATGATGGTGAAGGGACTTGGTTATACTCAAAACGAAGCTGACCATACACTTTTCTATAAACATTCAGCAACTAATAAAACTGCCATCTTAATTGTATATGTGGATGACATTATTCTGACAGGTGGTGATTTTTTAGAGCTAAAAGACTTGAAGGAAAAACTTGCCAAAGCATTTGAAATCAAAGAACTTGGCTCATTAGAATACTTCCTTGGAATTAAATTTGCAAGGTCTAAGGAAGGCATTTTTATGAACCAACGAAAGTACATCCTAGATCTTTTAAAAGATATGGAATTACTTGGTTGTAAAGCTGCTGAAACACCTATAGAGGATAGAGCCTAATTTAACATTGAAGCCACCTGAACCAAAAAAATGTAATGGACAAAGAGAGATATCAGCAGTTGGTAGGGAGGTTAATCTATTTATCCCATACACGCCCGGATATGGCCTTTGATGTGAGCATGGTAAGCCAGTTTATGCATTCACCTGGTCAAGAACACATGGATACTGTCTTTAGAATCCTAAGGTACTTGAAGGGGTCGTCTGGGAAAGGGTTACTCTACAAAAATCATGGACATCTTCAAGTAGAAGCTTATACAGATGCAGATTAGGCTGGGAATGTCATGGATAGAAGGTCAACATCTGGGTATTATATTTTTGTTGGCGGAAACCTGGTTAGTTAGAGGATTAAAAAATAGAGTGTTGTGGCACGAAGTAGTGCAGAAGCTGAGTTTAGAACAGTGGCTCATGGAATATATGAAGCACTATGGGTAGAGAAAATCCTACAAGAACTAAAAGTTTCCATTTCTCCACCAATGAAGTTGTATTGTAATAACAAATCTGCAATTTCTATTTCTCATAATCCAGTGTTGCATGATAGAACTAAACATGTTGAAATTGACAAGCATTTTATCAGGAAAAAGGTTGAGAGAGGACAGATTTGCATCTCATATGTTCCAACCACGGAACAATTAGCAAATGTTCTAACTAAAGGATTACCTAAGAAGACTTTTGATAGCATAATAAGCATGCTGTCAATGAATGATATCTTCAAGCCAGCTCGAGGGGGAGTGTTGACTAGATCAAATCAAAATCAAATTCTTAATTCCTTTCATGAATCTTTTATGTAAATAGAATTAATTATAAATCTTTTCCTTTTTTGGTTTAACTTAATTTTAGGAATTTTATGATTAGAAATCTTTTCTTTATTTTAGGCTAGTATTTTTCCCTTCTTTCCTATTTTATAGTTATTTCTATTTCTGTAATTCCTCTATAAAGAGGCCGATTCCCTGTACATTTAAAAATATAATATATTCAAACACTTCAACTACATGAAATACTATACTATATTACCCTTCATGCATATTGGAACAAGGGTAATAGAAAAAAAGTTGGAATAAAAAATAGAATCAGTTATCTTATTAGTTAAAAGCCTAACTACTACAATAGTGTATATATATATATATAAGCTCAACCACTAAATGTTTCAGATACAAGAAGTCTACAAGAATTGGTAAACTAATCATAGAAACAAATAGTAATGGTCTCAACAATGACTTAATACTCTAAGTCCTAATATTCCCCCAAACTTAGAGGCGGGTCAGACGAGAGCACTCTAAGTTTGGATTTGAAGAAGTTGAAGCTAGTTTCTGGAAGGGGCTTCGTAAGGATGTCAGCGACTTGAGCTGAGGAGGGGATGTGATTGACAAAAAGTTGCTTATTTGCTACCCATGTCAAGGGCGAAGTGTTTGGATCGACCATGGAGGACAAGATTAGCAGCCAAGAGACATGTACTTAGGTTGTCACAAAAGATTACAGGAGAATGAAAAACATGAATATGAAGTTCATTGAGCAATATCTGAAGCCAGAGAAGTTCTTCCATGGTTGAAGCAATGCTGCAAAACTCGGCTTTGGTGCTGCTGCGGCTCACCTTGACTTGCTTCCTACTGCTTTCTAAGAAATTAGGTTGGTCCCCAAGTAGACACAGAATCCAGATGGGAATTTCCTGTCATCTATATCATTAGCCCAATTAGAATCACTATAGGAAATTAAATGCAAGTCTGAATTAGAAAAGAACTCCAAACCATGATGTAGTGATCCAGCAAGATAACACCACACGTGTTTCACTGTTGACCAATGAGAGTGAGTGTCTGTGCATATATTGACTAATTTTGTTTACTGAGTATGATATTTCAGGGCGAGTAACAGTCGCATATTGGAGGCCCCCAATGATGGAATAATACAATGTTGGGTCCTCAAAGATATCATCACCATGATTGCTTAATTTGAGTGTCGTAGCCATAGGGTGGGAATGGGTTTGACATTAAGCATAAGAAGGTCCTTAATATACTTGGATTGAGACAAAACAACATGAGAGTTAGATAAGAAAGTAGTTTTAATGCCAAGAAAATAATTTAAAGTGCCTAAATCTTTAAGAAAAATGACAGCATTCGATTGAGAAATAAGATGATTAATAGTGGCTTGGTCAGTCCCTGTAAGAAGAATATCATCAACATAAATAAGTATGTAAGTAGTGTTAGTAGGTGTAGTGCAAATAAAAAGTGAGTGATTAGATTTTGTGTGATGAAAACCAAAGTTGTGAAGAGTATTTGTAAGTGTGGTGAACCAGGTACGAGGTGCTTGTTTAAGGCCATAAAGGGCCTTATGAAGCTTGCAAACAGCATGTGAATTAGAAGATGTGAAGCCAGGTGGTTGAAGCATAAAAACATCTTTATCTAATTTGCCATTAACGAATGCGTTATTGAAGTCACATTGGCAAATGTGCCAACCTTTGGACAGAGCCAAAGTGAGGAGAATACCTATGGTGGCTGGTTTAACTATCGGGTTAATTGGTTAAACACTTAATCAAAATCTAGGTCCTCTTTTTGGTGAAACCCTTTTGCAACAAGGCGTACTTTGTGCCTTTTAAGAGTGCCATCTGAATTTTGCTCGATGGTGAAAAGCCACCGACAGCCAATGACAATGGCATTAGAAGGTGGGTTAACAATTTTCTAAGTTCGATTTTTAAGAAGAGCATTATACTCTTCCAGCATTGCAGTTTTCTGCTCCAGAAATTGCATAGCTTGATCAACATTAGAGGGAATGGTAGATAAATTAGCTTGAGATTGAAGAGTAGTGCAGTAGGCTTTGGATTTTGTGATGCCGGATTTGGCACGCCTTTGCATGGGATAAGTGTTTATAGGAGGTGGATTATTGAGGATAGGAACATCAATCCCAGTGATAGGGATGTTAGAAAAAATAAGTGTGGCTGACTTAGATGAAGATGAAGAAGAATTTGTAGAAGTAGTAGTAGGTGGTAAAGAGAGAGTAGTATGAAAGGGTGATGGTAAAATGGGTAAAAAAGGTGGATGAGGAACAGGATAAGTTGTGATAGAAATAATTGGACAAGAAAGAGGAGTGGATCGAAAAGAGGATGAAGATTTTGATGAATGATTAGGGAAAAGTGAATGATATGGATAAGTGGTTTCATCAAAACGAACATAACGAGAGACATAAATTTTGCCATCCGAAGCCAAACACTTATAACCCTTGTGGTTGGTGGCATAACGAAGGAAAACACAAGGCTTGGATCACTGTTCAAGTTTATATTTATTGTAACAATGAAGATAAGGATAGAAAAGACATCCAAAAATACGAAAAAAAGTGTAATAAGGAATTTGATGATAGAGGAGCTCAAAGAGAGATTTATTGTTAAGAGGTGGAGATGGAAGATGATTAATAATGTATGTGGCGCAAGTAAAAGTATCATGTCAAAATTTGAGAAGGAGAGAGGCATTAACAAGCATGGATAAGCCTAACTCAGTTATGTGACGATGCTTTCATTTGACTTTACCATTTTGAGGATGAGAATAAGGACAGGCGAGTCTATATGTGTGATGTCCGGGTTTAAAAGAAGATCTGTGAAAGCATGAGATGTAAATTCTCCTCCATTATCAGTTTGAATGCATTTAATAGAGTATCCAGTGAGATTTTCAATGAAAACCTTGTATTGTTTGAGGGCAGTGATTGTTTGGAACTTATTGAGAAGTTTAAAGATAGAAGTGTAGTCAGAGTACGCATCAACAATAGACAAATAATATCGAAAATTGAATGAGAAATGGATAGGGGAGGGACCCCAAAGATTAGCAAAGATGAGGTCAAGGGGATGAGAGTAAGAGTGATGAGATGAAAAATGAAAAAGTTGATGATTTTTGGCCTTGCAACAGGCATCACAAAGGGATGTAGCAGTGATATTATTAAAATAAGGAATAGAGACATGTTGGAGAGCTAAGGCAATATTCTAGAAGAGGCATGAGCAAGGTGTTTATGCCAAAGATCACGAGAAACAATGTTAGTATAAAAGGCTTTTGGTGCATGGAGAGAATAGTGACAGAAACATTCACATTATGAAATTTGTAAATACTATTTGTTTCAGTACCATGCAAAAGGATTTGTTTAGAATGAGAAGATCTAACACAACAATAATGTGCATGAAATTTAAAATACATGAGGAATGCTTCAAGTTCGAGAATGTCCATGGTTCTTTTCTGAATAAAGGTGCGGAAGACTTTATAGTCAAACCCTCAAGAATAGTATCAACATGTTCATCAATTGTAAAGGGAGAACCAACTACAGCAAGAAGGTCTACAATCTTCTTGATTTGAAGGAGATATTCAGTGGCAAGAAGGGTAAGTTTCTTGATGAATTTTAATTGGGTCTTGAGTTGTTTGATGCGGAATTTGGTGTGAGTCGCAAAGTATGTGTTGAGACGATCCCAAATTTGATGAACTCGAGTGCATCTAACCATACAATTCTGAAAAGAAATATCCATAGAAGACAATAGCCAAGTTTGGATCGCATAATCTTGTTCAATCCATGCTTGATAGGTGGAGGATTCATTTCCAGTAGCTTTGTTAGCTTCTGTGGTAAATTGGATTAGGGTTTTGCTTTCATCAAGATGATTTTCAAATTTTTGAGAGAAAATTATGGACAAGACAATTTGTTTTTATGGAAGAAAAGAATTTTCATTTAGTTTATTAACAACGTGAACAAGCTGATTTTTTTTGGATTTAATTAGAGGTGGAAGCCATGGAAAAGGAAAAGAAACAAGAGAAAAAAAAATAAAGATTGAAAAAGTTCCAGGTCCGAATCGGTGTCGCTCGTGATACCATATTAAAACAAGGGTAATAGAAAAAAAAGTTGGAATGAAAAATAGAATCAGTGATCTTATTAGTTAAAAGTCTAACTATTAGAATAATGTGTATGGATATATATAAGCTCAACCACTAAACATTTTAAATACAAGAACTCTATAAGAATGGGTAAACTAATCATAGAAACAAATAGTAATGGTTTCAATAATAACTTAATACTTTAAATCCTAATAAACAATGCAACTACATATTTTTAAATATTATTTTTTATTTAGTTTTTAGAAAAAAATAAAAAATAAATAACTTTCCTAATTTTTTAAACAACTTACACGTGAAAAATGGATATTTAAATGAATTAAATAATAATAAATTTAAAAAAAAGTTGACTAAAGAC
>NC_029785.2:4914391-4915652 GCF_000816755.2 Arachis ipaensis
TCGCACCCAGACCCCTTCTTCTTTCAACGTTTTAAACATTGACCCCTCTTTCTCACTCACACACCCTTAATCTCAATGAAGAAAAAGAAAAAAAAAGATTTTCTCTAATAAACCTTAGCTCTTTCAATTCCCAACGACGAGGACTATGATGAAGACAACACCACCACCCTCTTATTCTTACCACACACACTCCTTCTTTTTCTTAACCGTCATTCTCATCATAACCGCCGCAAATGCCATCGGCTCCGCATCCACCACCGCCGTCATCTACGCCTCATCCACAGTCTGCGCCATCGTTGCCGGCGACGTCAAACAATACATCCACTGCTACCAACAAAACCAGCACAAGAATTCTCATTATTATTATTATGGAGATGTTGCACCGGTGGATGAGGTGGTTCCACACGTGTCCTTTGAATCCATCTCCGGCGGTCGGAGCTTCTTCTGCGGTCTCCGGTCCGGTGGACTCAGCCTCCTTTGCTGGGACGTGGACGGCGGAGCATCGGTATTGGTGCCGAAGAGGATCTTCCACAGTGACGTGGTGCAGTTAACTGATCTAACTGTTGGTGATTCTCAGGTCAGAAAATTTTAATCTTTCATTTTTTCTAATCACACAATCTTAATTATTTAAATCTGAGATCAATTTTTTGTTTAACAAAGTCTTTTGTCATCGTATATTACTATACAAAGATGTTTAATGCAATATGTTATGTTATATGTATATTAAAATCAATCATTAAAATTATATATTAATATAAAATATATATTAAAATATAAATATAAATTAAAAATAAATTAAATTATATATATTTATACATAAATATATTAATAATTAATTTTAATATATTAATAATATTTTTAATATTTAATAACTAAAAAAATTAATAAAAAATAATTAAAATTTATTTTATTTAATATTTATTAATTATTATAATAATTAATAAAATTTAATTAAAATAAATTCTAGTTATTTTTTTATTTTTTTAACATTACCCCTACTATATTAGCTGGATTTGGATCCTCTAAAGTTTGAATTTCACTTTAAAGAGTAAAGTGTGATCTTCTATCTTTGAATAGTTTCTCTTTCATATTTATTATTGGTCCCACTTATGAAATTAATGGTGAGAGATCGCACTTTATTCTCTAAAATGAAATTCAAACTTTAGAGGATAATTTATATTTTATTTGTAAATTTTATTCAAATCCATATTAGCTAGTAGCACATATTCATATGTAAGAAATTATAGTATTAATAATCATA
>NC_029785.2:4915733-4918368 GCF_000816755.2 Arachis ipaensis
TATTTTTACTACTTATTAGTATATTGTTATTCATTTATTTTTAGACACTTTACATGTGTTAACTTTAGTGTAAGATAAGAAAATTGACAAGATGTCATATGAAGCGCGGACACTTTGCTGATTTATCGTGTCCGCGTGTCGGACACATTTCGGACACGACATTCATCGACACTCGTCCGACACCGTGTCTTAATAAAAAATAAAAAATTCTTTTTCGGACACGCTTAGACACACCTAAATACCATCACGTGTTCACGTGTCCAATCTTATTTTTAACATATATTCTTAAAATAAATTTAGATATAGTATATATTATTATTTATTAAAAAAAATATTTTAAATACTTGATATAATTAAAATAAGACATTAAAAATAATTAAAAAATTTAATTTATATTTTAATATCAATAAAATATCAAAATATCATCACGATTCATCTAAAAAATACTTTATATTTTGTATGTATGCGTGTTTCCGTGTTATGTAAGATTTTAAAATTCGCGTGTCGACGTGTCCCGTGTCGTGTCCCGTGTCCGTGCCAGTATCCGTGCATCATAGCATTTTATTATATGGTCATAAGTCATAACACTCATGAATTATTCTGGTCAGGTTTGTGCTAGAGAGTCTCAGTCTGGTGTGGTAAGGTGTTGGAGAGGAGGCCGCATTGAAAATGGATTCAAGTTTTATTCACCTGGTAAGGACCTTAGGTTCAAAAGCATCACTTCAGGGTCTGGTTTCTCTTGTGGGGTGTTAATGGATAATGGAAAGGTTCATTGTTGGGGTAACAATATTAGTAGTAAAATTCAAGCACAATTTGATAACATTTCTATGTCAAAGGTGGTTGCTGGAGTGTCACATGTTTGTGGCTTAACAATCTATGATGAGTACTTAATTTGCAAAGGGAACAATGATTCCGGCCAATTGGGTCTTAATTTAAATTCAAGTTCTTATTATTCAGAGTTTTCAGAACTTGCATTGGGAGAAGATTTCACTTGTGGTATTAGAAGAAAAAATGGATTTGTCCTATGTTGGGGTGGTGCTGAAGATACCAAAAAGTTTGATTTGTTTAATAATGTTTCTTTTGAGTCAATTGTAGCTGGTTTGGATTTTGTTTGTGGGGTAACAACTATAAATTTGTCTTTGATTTGTTGGGGTCCTGGTTGGTCTAATAATAATGGTACTAATTATGAGATTCCATTGGGAATTGTTCTTCCTAGTCCATGTGTTAGAGGTGGTTGTGATTCTTCTTGTGCTTCATATCCAAATTCTGACTATTTGTGTCATGGTTCTGGAACTATTTGCTATTCATGTCAGGATAGTCAAATTCCACTAGTCGTGCCATTGATTTTACCACCACCACTATCATCGTCAACACAAGTTTCTAATGTTCATCACAAAAACATGAGGGTGATTTTGGTCATTTTGATTGTTGGATCAATTGGTGCTTTCTCTGGTTTATGCACTATTCTTTATTTCCTTTGGATTGGAGCTAAAAGACTATTCTTGAAGAAGAGAGATGTTGGTAATTCAGAACAACCTCAAAGAAGTGATGATTCTGATGATGATGCCTATATTGAATTGGCTCCAATGTCAGCGAATCGCGCATCGAATGCAGCATTAGGATCACTGAGGAGACATAGGAGTGTTGGTAGTTCATCATCATCAAAGCATAATTTGGATAAGATTGAGAATTTTTCATTACATGAATTAGTCATAGCCACTAACAATTTTTCAAATGATAACAAGATAGGTTCTGGAAGCTTTGGCTCTGTATACAAAGGGAAGCTAGCCGATGATCGCAAAGTTGCCATCAAAAGAGGAGATATTGTTTCTAGCACAAAGAAGAAATTCCAAGAGAAGGAGATTGCATTTGATTCAGAGTTGTCATTGTTATCGCGGCTTCATCACAAGCATCTTGTGAGACTAATAGGTTTCTGCGAGGAGAATGAAGAGAGGCTCTTGGTTTATGAGTACATGAGCAATGGATCAATCCATGAACATTTACATAACAAGAATAATGTTGAGAAAAATAGTAGCATTTTGAATTCTTGGAAGATGAGGATCAAAATTGCATTGGATGCTGCCAGGGGAATTGAGTACATTCACAACTACGCTGTTCCACCAATTATCCATAGAGATATCAAATCGTCAAATATACTATTGGACTCAAATTGGAATGCTAAGGTTTCTGATTTCGGATTGTCCCTTATTTGGCCGGAGATAGAACAAGATTCGACTTCTATAAAGGCGGTTGGCACAGTTGGTTACATAGATCCGGAATACTATGAATTGAATGTGTTAACAACAAAAAGTGATGTGTATGGTTTAGGAGTGGTTATGTTGGAGCTTCTAACAGGAAAAAGAGTTGTTTTCAAATTAGGTGATGAGAGTAGTCTTGTGGGAATCGTAGAATATGCAAGGCCAAGAATAGCAAAAGGGGAATTATGGAGTATTTTGGATTATAGAATTGAAAAACCTAATGTTAATGAGGTTGAGGCTCTTAAGATTATGACTTTCATTACTATGCATTGTGTGAATTTGGAGGGAAAAGAAAGGCCAGAAATGGCTGAAGTTGTTGCCAACTTAGAAAGGGCATTGGCTTTTTTGGAGGGTAGTTCTAGTACCAGCCTATATTG
>NC_029785.2:4918433-4920964 GCF_000816755.2 Arachis ipaensis
TACTTAAATAAGTAAAAATTTAAATAAATATATTACTTTTAAAAAATTAATAAGATAAAAAATTCAAAATTTTTTATTTAAAAGCTAGGATGATAATTAGGAGAATAAGTTAGGACTCCTAATAATTTAAATTGCCGAATACAAGTATTTAAATGATCGTTTTGCTACACATCCAAGTCTTTTTGACAGCCAGTCGAATTAAATTGGCACAAACCCAACAAAAACCAACTTCATTACCCAGTGCGTGCGAACAGGCTCTCACTCTTCAACGCACATGATGTTTCAATACACGCTCTTTGAGACGACAAACCGTTTCAAAATTCTCATTTCAACATTAAACTTCAAACGACTCTCTCTGCTAGGTTGAATCATCAACAACAACAACACTGAACGAAAAAATCTCTCTGCGAAGCTCTCTGTCCTAGGTTGAATCATCAACAACAACACCAAACAAAAAATCTCTCTGCGAAGTTTTTTGTGCTAGGTTTCACACATAACGAAAGACGAAAAAGAAAGCTCTCTATAGATTTCTAAAAGACGAAAACACGAAGCATTATTGAAGGTAACTTGATTCTAAATCGTGCATTTTTGCTTTTATGTAGTTGTAGTATTTCTTATGTGGTTTAAGCCATGTTGATGAGGGTTCTGGTATCATCATTTGCAAATTCGGTGTTATTTTGATTTATATTTAGTGTGATTCATGTCATAGGCTTAGATTTAGAGTCTCTACATAGTTGTATTGTTTCTTATGTGATTTAAGTCTTGTTGATAAGTTTTCTGGTGTGTGATCATTTGCAAATTTCAGATTTTTATTATGAGTTAGATTCAATGTCATTCATGTCATAGACTTGGATTTGAAGTCTCTGTGTAGTTGTATTGTTTCTTATATGATTTAACTCATGCTGATGAGTTTTTTGGTGTGATCATTTGCAAATTTCAGGTTTTATTATGACTTGGATTCAGTGTTATTCATGTCATAGGCTTGGCTTTAGAATCTCTATGTAGTTGTAGTGTTTCTTATGTGATTTAGATTCAGTATGATTCAACATATTTTATTGAGTTATTTAAACTTTGTTTATTAGCTACGACTGCGGCTTATATGTCATGAAATGACTGAAACTCATTGATCCTGCAAAAATCAAAGATGGGGAAATACACTTGGAAAAATTCGAAAAAAAAAGTATGTATATTTAAATATAGTTAATTCTCTAACTCTAAATTAAAACAGATTAATAATTTTCTTTCAATTGCAAGATAAAGTCGATCATTTCAGAAAAGAATATACTTCATGGGTTCTCTTTGACGAAACAAATAAATTGAAGTATAAAGTCATTGAAGAATTTGAAGGCATAAGACTATCCAAGCCATCTGCTGCAATTACAAGTCTTTGCTATAAATTTTCTTCAGGGGATATAGAATAGGATGAATATTATACTTCTATTTTTGAATTTTATGGATACTATTTGTTTGTAAATATATTGAAAAATACTTTTCTTTTTGAATTTTATGAGTATTATTTTTTTGTAAATATATTGGAAAATAGCAATTCATGGATATTAGGAATTTCTATACTAATTGGATGTGTTTTAATAAAATACGATGGATAATAAGTTGTTTAATATGATGTAACACCAAAATTATACAATCACAACACCAAAATTTATTCTAATAAAAACAAAAAATTGTTGATATTAAACCCAAAACTATTACCACAAAACAATTGTAGATAACTAAAATTCAATATTCAACAAATACAATAACAGCTAAAATTCAGTAGTCATTAACACAATATAACACAGAAAGCAAACATCAATTTCATTATACTAAACAAATAATACCGAATGTCATTCAAATTAAAATGGAAAATTCTATCTTATTGTATTGAATTTCCAAATTGATAATTCATAATTTGACAAATTGCTCATCAACATTAAACTGCAATAATACAAAAATCTGATCAATAGACCACTATTATTAACTCAAAACAAAAGCAACACCATTATTCATATTTGAAAACACCAAAATCTAATATACAAAACATCAAATTAGTAACACTGATCTTCACAAACCAATTCATAACAAAAACGAACTTATCATAACTCATATTTCAATCAAATTCAAATCCTTAATCATCAACACTGATTTTCATCAACATTGATTTTCTTAATCAAATCCATAACTACATTATTCTCTCAATCAAATTTCGTCGACTACATTCGATTGAAAAAAAAATCATCCAACTCACCCTGATCCAACGTAATCGAACTTGCATCATCAAACTTGCCATTGTTCAACGCACTCAAATTTGTATCATACATTGTTTTCTCTCAATGTTTGATTTTAGAAACAAAACAACGATAGAAAACGATAACGCAGACAAGAACAAAAAGTCCGAAAACGCAGAGAAGAAGAGCGAAAAAGACGCAATGAAATCACGAAGAAAATGTTAAAAAAGAAGTTAGTTAGGATTACTGGGGCGTGGATGTTAATTAGGTTAAAATAACTTGGTTGGATTTAGTTAGGTAAATCGT
>NC_029785.2:4921113-4931825 GCF_000816755.2 Arachis ipaensis
CCAATTGTCTACTTAATCAAATGTTAAGGATTTGAATCTCACCTTATGTATATAGAAACTCGTTGAATAATGACAAATTTTTAAATAAAGTTTTAATTCATGACAGAGAAACACAAATATAAGATATCATTTGAATGTATAGTTGTGACTCCTATAACTCTCACCAATGCAAATATAATATATCAATATCTAACATTTTATTATATTGAAGTTTCTAAACTATATTTATTGCCCAAACAAGTGAAACAAAAGAAAGAAAAATATTTTTTAAAAAGAGTAAAGTATCGTTTTTATTCTCAATGTTTGGGATAAGTCTCAAAGTTGTCTCTAACTTTTGAATCGTCCTATTTAAGTCCCTAACGTTTCAAAATTGACTCAATATTGTCCTGCCGTTAGAAATATGTTAACAGAATTGACGGCGGGACAAAATTGAGACGATTTTGAAACGTTAGGGACTTAAATAGGATGAAAACGTTTGAGACAAAAACAATACATAGAAATAAATTTTAGTTTTATCCTTCACTAATATCAATCTTTTATATTACGGTACATAATTATTCAATTATTTTTTAATCACATTACTTTGATTCTAAATAAATTTATTATTTTTTATAATTTTATTCTTAAAGATTTTTACTCATCATGAAATATTTGTAAAATGACTAGAATCAACATTACTTTATTGTGTATATATCATTTTTTTCCCACAAGTTTATATACTAGTCATTCTACAAATATTTTATGATGAGTAAAAATTGTTAAGAGTAAAATTATAAAAAATAAATTTATTTAGAATAAAATTAATGTAATTAAGTATAATTTACTTAGATGTGATTAAAAAATAATTGAATAATTATGTACTGTAAAAAATTGATATTATTGAAGGATAAAATTAAAATTTATTTCAATGTATCATTTTTATCCTCAACATGTTTGTCCTATTTAAGTCCCTAACATTTCAAAATCGTCTCAATTTTATCCCGCCGTCAATTCCGTTAATAGATTCCTAATGGCAAGATAACATTGAGTCAATTTTGAAACGTTAGGAACTTAAATAAGACGATTCAGACGTTAGAGACAACTTTAAAACTTACCACAAACGTTAGAAATAAAAACCATACTTTACTCTTTAAAAAAAAATTAGTTCTAGATTTCAGCGTGATTTTTTTTTTCTTTAACACTCAAATTCTCATTTACTTAGTGTCAAATTAAATTGAATGGCAAGTGATAAACATTTACTTAGACATATCAATAGCACAAACAAGAAAAACGAAAGAAATATCATAGCTTTGCAAAAGAAAATTCCAAAGTACTATGGTCAAACATTGAAGATACTCCTCAATTAGGAGATTAAGCAATAAATGTTTTTGGTAGAAGACTACAATTTTTTATACGTCATTACACGGGGGATAGATGTTAAGACCTCAAATCACGAGACACAGTACAAGTTGACCAACTTGTTAAATTACCTAATTTTGTTCCAGTATCATGTAGATAGAAATAGAATATAGATTCACCATCTAGTTAAGAATAAACAAACAGAAATAATAAATAATACAATTTTCTACATGTATTTTGAAAATACGTATTATTGTCATCCAAGACAATTTAAAAATATTAAAATAAGAGTATTTTTGTGTACTATATTAAATAAGAATCTTATCAAAATTAATAATGATAATAATAATATCGGGCCTGCTACACATACAAGCTTACAAGCTTACAAGTTGGCCCAGCCCAAATACAAGTCACGCGCATCAAGAGAGATTACATGGAGCGTCACCTTCACGCGCTCAACACTCAAACGGTTACGTATGGTAAACTCTTCTACTTCTTCCACTTCTTCCACTTCTCAAAACGCTCCGAAAACAAGAAAACCCTTCCATTTTCGAGCGAAAATCAAAGTTCAAAATATACAAGTCATTGTTCGAAACCTCCGTCAAAACACGATCAAACTCTCCATCAAGAATCTGAAGAGAAAACAAAGCAACAATACTCAACGTAAGTTCATTAAGATTCCTGTATATTTTCCATATTACAAACTACGTTTTGCTTTCCTTCTACGTCGTTGTTCTAGGGTTTACTGTTACTCTTGCTTCTTTGTTACACTGTTCTTCTACGTTGTTGTTCTAAGTTATCCTGTTATTCTTGTTGTTCTAGATCTTCTAGTAACTGATTTTTGGGGGTTTATTCCGTAGATTGGGGGGTGTATACTGCTTGAACTTGTAATGTGGCTTGATATTGAAGCATGTTTGAGTGATATCTGACTGATATATATGGATACTATATCTGAATCATATCTATGGGAGTATCTCACTGTTATCAATGGGTGTATCTGATTCTTACATATCGGTGTATATTACTGTTATCAATGGGTGTATCTGATTCTTACATATGGGTGTATCTGATTCTTATATATGGGTGTATCTTACTGATATCTTTGGGTGTATTTTTTGTTTCAGAGAAAATGGCAGCAAGAAACTAAACAAAAGACCTTAAGTGTGCCATACATCTCCTAAGTGATAAGTTCAGAAACATGAGTGAGGAGAAGAAGGCGATTGTGAGGGATCTCGGATTCGGTGGGTTGATGCACATCCCACCACTGAGGGTGGATCACTAACTGTTAAGGGAGCTGGCAAACAACTTCAAACTTGGGGAGAACAGACTGAAAACAGAATATGGTTCTTTCCAAATAACACCAAAAACAATAGGTCATGCGCTTGGCATCAATGCAACAGGTAACTAGCTTAAAATTATAGGTGTATATTAAGTTGATGATTGGGTGTATTTAGGTTGATGCTTGGATGTATTTGAACCGACTTGGATACTTTGTTGTTTTCCTTTTTGTAGGAGATCTATTTCCTGAGAAAGTTGAGTATAAGAAACTTTCTGATGATGACAAAATAATTTTTAGAAGATTCCAGGGGAAGACCCTAAAAAGTCTTACCGATGAGATGATGGAAAGGCAACGAAGAGGAATGCCTGATGTTCAAGAGGATATTCATCCTCTATATACAGATGGCGTTCCTTTTGCCAACGACGATAAACAAAATATCGCCCGTGCACCTGGCCCCAATTTTTAAGATGGAGGGCATATCGGAGAGAAACTGGGGGGCATGTTTTGACCTTCATGGTCAAGGGCATCACAGACTACCAGGAGAAGAAGAAGAAGGTAATTAATGGCTGCCTCTTCGCCCTGATGATAATTTACTTTCATCTTTCAAAAAACAAAGGCAAGAAGAGGGCTGAAAGACCACCAAAGCCCTGGATTGCCAACTGGACTAAGGAGCAGTTGGTGGAAAGAATGACTGCAGAAAGAGAGGAAATTTTGGTAAGTAAACATAATATGTTGCTTGTATTTTATTTACCTGAATGCTGCTAGCTAAAATATCTAATGTTTCAGGGGATTGTGAAGATGGCGGAGACAAGAGCAAGAGAAAAAATGAAAAAAAAGGAAAAAAAGAAAAAAAAACAAGAAATAAAAAAAACAAAAAAAAGGAAAGCGAGTTCAACATCATCTTCGGAGACAGAAACAACTACTGACAGTGACACTTCTACCTCTGAGTCTGAGACTCAAGAAGACTCAGAGGATTCAGGAAGAAAACACCGCAGCAAAAAGGGGAAAAAGTAAGTACCATACTTGGGTGTAATTTCTTTTTCGAGTTAGGTGTATTTTGTTGATCACGTTGGGTGTATGTAGTTTATTAAGATGGGTGTGTTTCGTTTGCTGCGTTGGGTGTATATTGTATATTCAGTTGGGTGTATCTTTTGCGTGTATTTTTTAGTATGTTCTAAATAATGATTGTTTGCCTTCCAGAATCGACTCCAGAAAAAGAAAGAAGAGTCAAGAGGAGTCAGATTCTGATTCACAGGGAGAACCAAGCTGACCTGCGATCGACAGAAGGTCGCTATGTGTCCTCTGAAATGTAAGAAGCTTTATTTAATAAAATCTTGTTATCATGATTTGGGTGTATTTTGTGGAACCATTTCGGTGTATTGTGTTCATCAAGTTGGGTGTATGTTGTTTATTAAGTTGGGATATTTCGTTTGTTGTGTTGGGTGTATATTGTCCATTCGGTTGGTTGTATCTTGTGCATTCATTTGAGTGTATTTTATACCTGTATCTTATTTTGTCTGAATAACATCAAATCTGTTTTAGAATACCGGCTGTGAACTTGGGAAGTGATGATCCTTCCTCTCAAGGACGCACAGAACAGAGTAGTGTAAACCAGCCATCACAGAGCATGTAATTTCTCTTTCAAATAACCGTTACTTTTGTTCTTCTATTACCCTTCTACTTCTAATTATGTATATATTTTTTTTAGAAAAAAAAAGCCCTTTATTATTTTATTCAAGAAAAAAAAGGCAGGAAAAAAAAGCAAAAACTGCAAGTATGTAAGTTCTCAAAAAACAAAGCCTGTCTTCTTTTTGAATTATTCGGGTGTATTTTTTGACTTTCTTTGGGTATATTTTAGGTTGAGTCCGGCTGATTCGAATGTGATGGTTGTGAGGGAACAGACACCGTCGGATGCGCTTGTAATGTGAGTTTTCCAAGAATATTTAAACCTTATAACCTTATTATTTTCAAAAGTGTTGTTAACCTTTCTTTTTTCTTCTTGTTTAGAGTCCCGATTCAGGTTTTTGTGCCAGCATCCCAAACAACCACTGAGACAGATTTTGAACCAACCCCTATGCTACAGATTGAAGGGACTACAGAAACGTAAGAAATAGTATTGGGTGTATATTTGTTTAGAGTTTGGGTGTATATTTGCTAACATTTTGGGTGTATATTGTTCCTGATTAATTTCTTTTGACGCCATGATTAATTTTGTGTAACTGTGCAGCACTCCTGAAACCCCCAAACAACTTCAAGAAACCACACCCACGCTTCCCCCAGCTCCAACTAAAATGTAAGTTCATCAGACTAAAATCAATCTTTGCTTATCATCCGTATATTCTTATTCTTATTCTTATACATGATGACGCAGTCATCCAGCCGCAGAAGACGCTGCTGTCCTGTTGATGATGGCACGAACAGCAACCTATGTTCCTAAAACAGATCTAGGGGTGCCTTCATTCAGCCTTGGATTGACTGATTCAAGCCAGGAGGGGGCGTCAACGCAGGAGACAGAAAGGGCAAAATCTCCAGAAGCTGCAAATTTGATAGAACAATTGGACGATTTGGCCCAAAAATAGCAAGCAGTGCGGCGAAGAGAAAAAACAAAAGTCCACAATTTCAGAGGGAGACTGGGGGAGAAAGTTCTCGTAAGTTTGAAACTCCTGGGGCAACAAATCAGATTACGGATGATATGAAACAAAAGTGCTACATCTGGGGGACGAGACTGAAGGAAGACGCAGATGGCAATACTAACGAGTATGAGGATGCACCTTGTATCCCTCCAGGCAAAAAGTGATGTAGAATCTCAGGTAATATTAGAATAACATTAATGTTTTTACACCAAAGTCAACTGCAATGTTTATTAATGTAAAATTGATTTCGGCATATATTTCTAGATTGTATCTGCCATCTGCCTCATCCTCAACCAGAAAAATGAAAAGAGGTTTCAAGAACAAATATACTGTCTCCCCCCCGATATTGTGGTAAGTGTTACTTCTTCGATGTTTGGGTGTATTTTCTGTATTGAATTGGGTGAATTTTTTACGTTCGATTGGGTGTAAGTTGTGTATTTTCAGTATTTCATTTCTTGTTTCGCAATTCTTGCAGAGCATGGCACTTTCGGATCACCCAGATGGGGAATTCATATCACTGAAAATGAATAAGGAATTCAGGGTGGAAGACTACCCGAGTTTTATTCCCTTCATAGATAGAAAAAAATTAACTTCGCATCCATATGTAAGTTTTCGTTTGCTAAATTTGTTAGTACGCTTATTTACTTATATGCCAAATAAAATAACGCACTGTTGAAATGTGGTAATCCTTCAGATTTTTGCACCTGTTTGCCACTCGGGGCATTGGTGGTTATGGCTGATAAATACAACGAAGCGGAAATGTCATATACTTGACCCGCTACACAAAAAGCTCCAAGCGATGAGAGAAAGCAGATTAATAAATTCACTGTAAGTTGCCTCTGTCTTCTTTACTTTAATAGATAGGTCTATTTCGTTAGTTGTGTTGGGTGTATGTTGTCCATTCAATCGGGTGTATTACTGATTTGTTTTGGTATTTAAGAGATATGTATTTTCAAGATTGAGAGCATATGCCGGCGGGGAACCTCTTCAGAAAGACGAGAAGGAGAAGGAAATTAAAGCATCATATGTTAAAATATCAGGCCAAAAAACAAGGTATAAATTTGTGACTCTGAACATTAAACTTTCGTAAATGAGATTTGTAATTTATTTTCTTCGTTTTCAGCTATGACTGCGCTATCTACGTTATGAAGTGGCTTGAGTTAATTGAGCCGGAAAACATTAAAAAGGGGAAGTATGAATGGGATAATTGGCCACAGGTAACTGTCTTTAGAACTATATAACTCTGTATTACTTTACTGAATTAATATTGCTGTTTAAACAGAATATACTTTTTAATTGTAGGAGGAGGTGGACCACTATAGAGTGGAGTATGCTTCACGGATACTATTCAGTGAGATGAATAAGGAGAGAGATCGGGCAATTAGAGAGAGTAATGCTATAAGGCTGTCAAAGCCATCCTTTGTATTATTGAGTCCGTTTTGTCAGATAAATTCTGCTGATATAGAAACTGCGTAATCCAACTGCTGGGTAGTTTGTAAATTGAACAAATGCTGTAAATATTTGTCATTTATCAACAACTTCTATTCCATGTATATTTTTTCCATAGTTAAACTATCTGTGCTGTTAAACTGTCTGTGCTATATTCAAAAGCTGTATCACAGGTGGTAAAATATAAAGGAAAAAATCAAGGCATATATAAACGCAAATTATAATCTGTTACACCCAACGCAGGTCTAATAATACACCCAAGATTGCATAAAATATACACCCAAACTATTTGTGCTGTATTCAAAATGTATGAATTACAAGTACTAAAATATGAAGAAAAACATCAAATCAAATATACAACCATAACCTGCGAATTTTTACAGCTTTTGTTCTATAAGTATCTATATATGTATCTATATGTAAATTGTCAATGAACAAAAATACACCCAAAAGAACAATACTTTTACACCCATATTCTCTAAAACTATACACCCAAAGAGTTATCCCCTGCTGCTGGTACCCTGAATTGATAATTCATAACGTGTCCTTGATATTGGCTGGAATTTGAATGCACCGCTGATGCAGCATCAAACAGGTTTATCTGAATATAACACTCACATATTAGCTAAACTATTAACGAGAAAAATAAACTCAATCGCCACAAATTTAAAGAACATTACTTTTACCTCGCTTAAAACTTTCGTCTTCTTCTTCTTTGTGGCATTTGCAATCTGTTTGTCCAGCTTTGAACTAGCCTATTTTTTGGACGTCCTCTTGTTCGAATCCTTGGCGGGCTTTGAAGCTCGTTAACGGATTCCAAGTTGGCGTCTTCGTGGGATAAAGAAGATGTCCCCTTCCTTTTGGCTTTTAATGATTCTATCTCGGCCATGACGTTATCGTACGCACGGTGCAGAATTGCAGTCAGCTCCTCCGATTCTGATGCAAATTCGCAAATATTTTGCGAACGAAAAACTAATTGGTCGAACCTCTTGCTTCTTGGCTCCATTAGTGGCTCGTCGTGGCTGATCTTGATGTGTGTGTGTCGCCTCTTTACCTTCTTGCTCCATCGTTCCAGTATATATCTAGGTGACACTTGGCTTACTTGTTCGAAGCTTAACACGCTTAGTGCGTGACGGCACAGTATCCCTCTCGACTCGAATAATAAGCATTGGCATTTTACCTCGGCTGCAACTGAGTCGTAAGTAACCACGAACTTGTTGAATATTGAGCTGAAAACTTGTTCTCCGACTTCGTATACTGAATAGCCTAGAGCGGAATTCTTTAATCTGGTGATGCAATTCGCCTTTCCTCTGAATTGCGCTTGGACTTCCCTAAACTTTGCATGAGTGTACGCATCTTGAAACTGAGCTTCAATGGAGGATTTGGTTGCACACGGTATGACCGTATGAAAATCTGCAGCATCTAATTCTCTCTCTGCTTGCTCCCTGCTTCCAAGGCAATTATCGTATTGTTTGACGAACTGAATAAGCGACGAAATACTCAAAGGCGGCTCTGCTTCTTGCATCGGCCCAAAAAGCCAGCTTAATCGATTGATCCTCTTCGAGTTGGAGCTCAAAAAAGAAATTCTGATTCTTCTCTTTCATTCTTAACAAATATTTTCCGAATTCCTTTGCATCTTCTTGTTCGGAAACATTCCGCACTTCCCTGGTAATATAATTCCTCACATCCTTTTCGATAAAATTTAACTCACGGTGACCCTCGGCAGCCGCAACAAATGATTGGTATGTTTTGCTTGGTCTGATACCGGCCTCCTCGTTATTCTCTATTGTACGACGAATGTACATGCTTAGTTCCCTGTGCTGTTTGAGCATCTCTACTTTGCTTGGACAGCAGAGGTGTGAATGATCGAGCACAACCTTTGAAATGATCCAAGCACCGACATCCTTCAATGTGTGTATATAAATTCTTGCAGGACAGTTTAAACCGGCTGTCGGATTGGTCTTCTCGGTCGGAGATATTTTAGATTTTCATTTTCCCTCTCTGCTACATGTAATCAGTTGATTCTTAATCTCGTTTCCCTTCCTATTTGTGCACCGAACTCTTGTAGAGAAACCTGCAGCCTTGGCGTAGTTCCTGTAAAATTTTCCAGCATCTTCAAGGGTGGTAAAGGTCATTCCAACCTTCGGAACAAGCTCGTCATCAACAACCGAGAGAGGCTGCACAATACACCGTGTCAGAAACTGTGAATACACCCATAGATATGATTTAAATACACCCAATCATGCCTAATATGATACACCTGAACCGCAACAACTCAACTACACAATGACCTTTAAAGCCATAAACTGTAAATACACAGGCTGCAGAATACACCATGTCAAAAACTAAAAACACACCCAATCATGTCTGATATAATACACCTGAACAACAACAACTCAATTGAAATAACAAAACCAATAGTGTAGATACACCCACACTTCTAGCAAAAATACACCCAAAAAAAGACCTGATCTACACCCGAGCGTCTACTATAAATTCCAGGTAATTAATCACAACTAATACATTGAATCGACAGATTCATGTTAACGTGTTAGTTTCACAGTCAATGTTCAGCAATTTTTCAACTACACAATGCTATACAAATTACTGAAAGAAAATTCATTATGTAAATCAAACCTCAGGAACTTCGTTAGATTCAAATTCATAATCCACTTCGCCTGGATTCAGCTGACAATCTGAGGTTGAATGATCCATTATCTTCAAAACGAGTTCAAACTTTGATTTCAGAAAACAACAAATCAAAATAGAAAACGAAGCTCGAGTTGCAGAGAGAGAAAAAAGTAACGTAAACGAAAAACATACCAGTGAAAAAAGGAGAGGAAAAGAACGATGGAGAAGAACGAGGGAAGACGCGCGAGAAGAAGAACAACCAAATCTCAAAATAACGAAAACGAAGAAGGAAACAAATATTTTAAATTTGGTAGTTAGATATACGCGGGATCTTATATAGCGCGTGTAATCAACGTATGTGGAGCAGCGCGTATTTTAGTTTTATTGTTTAATGAACTTGTAAAGCATACAAGCAATAATATTTAAAAAAAAAAAACATTTCTATTTATTTTGTCATTTTCTTTTCAAACTGCATAAAACACGGGCATTTGGATTTTATGTTGCAATCTGAAGATTCTTTATGAAATTGTTAATTAATTAATTAGAGAATGCTTGGTTCACAATATTTTCTTAATTTATCTCCCAGCGTCATGTGCATGGAGTAATCATATGCTGCCAAAAACTTGATATATTAAAAAAATGAAAACCAGCTGCCTTCATGCTCAACACGCAACACTTGATGATCTGTCTCCTACATATATCTGTTTCATGAATCTCTCCCGTTGAAATTAATTTTTTGAGAATTTGTGTTTATTTAAATCCTGCTAGACAATTGGAACTCGAATCAAAATTTGTATGATGAAACTAGATTTTTCCCTTTTCCCCAAAATTAAAAGAAAGTCAGTTTTCAAAATTAAGATTAATTTGGTTCTTTTAAGATAGCGAAATCAAGTTAATCTTTAGAAATTAATAATATCAATCTGCAAGCGAAAAAGATCGATATTAATATATAGGAAAAAATATAGGATATCAATATATTATCTGTCAATTTATTATCAATAATAATTAATTATTATATTTTAAACATATATATAAAGAGACACGTTTAGCTATCTAGGAGATACATTTATAAAGATACTTCTATTAGATACAGTCATAAAAAAGATATTTTTATTAGAGACATCTACAAAAATACTTCCATTAAACATAATTATAAAAAAAATAGAGTTGGCAGAAATTAGTAAAACTCTTAGTGGTAACAGAAGTTAGTAAAACTCTTAGTGGTAACGTAGCGAAATTAATATACATATTTTGTCCTAACCAACTAAGATTGGCATAGTATATAGCTCACTAATGTGTTTAAGTATAGAGAATTCAAATTTTATTTTATAAATGTAATAATTTATTAATCAATAATAAATTTTTAAATAAAATTTGAACCT
>NC_029785.2:4932744-4933287 GCF_000816755.2 Arachis ipaensis
CTACGATGGATTATTTTTTTATCTGTCAAACTAAAAAATACTTTAACAAACTAAAAATGTCTATATTTGCCCAATGATAAGAAAATGACATTGCTTGAAACTCTTAACTCTAAATTATTGGCATTAGTTTAATAATTCGATAGTAAAAAACTTGTTAATCACTTAATCTTTCATTTTTATTATTAGAATGATCTCCACCCACTCCTTTCACATCTTATACACTTGATTTAACAACTTTGATCATATTTCTTTCTTTATCACCAATATCATTCATTGCACTACCCCTATCGCATTAAACCGCGACCACCTCGCTTACTTTATCACGCTAAACATTTTTTGTCCTGTTCAAACATTATGGATTTACATGTTACATATCCGATTAAAAGCATATAATAGTAATATTAATGAGTCAACGAAGGTTATCCTATTGTAAAACATTCACGTATTATTATAGCATATATACATACTTACCGTTATTTTATAATAAATTCTATCATTAGTACTATTAAATGAATGCACAATTATAATTAACATTTTTTACGT
>NC_029785.2:4933304-4936348 GCF_000816755.2 Arachis ipaensis
GTGATTGTAAATTTTTATATCCAAAACATATATATTTTTTTTTTTATAATTGTCATGGCTACTAGATTATGCTCTAACCTTGAGTTTAATATAAACTCCATGAAAGATTTCGGTCAGTATAGTGCCTCTTGTATACATGCACTATGCGATACTTGATATGATTAGCCAAGTATCCAAATGCATAGAGTGAGACAACATGGCAGCAATGCCTCCTTGCCTCATCAGAAACAAAGATCCTTTGACGTGTTAGAGGATTCCAGATCAGAAGGCTAGAGTTCATGCCACCTTGTGAAAATCTGATGCACACATTACCGTGATCAGACCCGACCAGGCAATAAAAGCCAAAGTTGTTGATAGCTATTGGTATGTTGAAATCTAGCTATAGACCGCTCTCAACATCAGCTCTTATAAACCACCTTGAGTTATCATCCACAGGAGGATGACCGACGCCAATCAACGCACTCTTGTTCTTGTTTTTGTTGTACATGAAGTTTTGCCTGCACTACAACAAAAACGCCATTTAGCGGCAGTTCCTGTAGCCGTTTAGCGGCGATTTTGAACCGCTGCAAAACATTTCGCGGCGGTTCCTGGGAACGCCGGAAGATAAGGCGCGGCAAAACGGATTGCGGCGGTTTTAGTCAACCGCCGCAGTATGTGAAGGAAAATTGCTAAAAACGAATTTGCGGCGGTTACAAACCGCCGCTAAATGTAGCGCAGGAAAAAATTTTTATAGTTTTGCGGCGGTTTCAAAACTGTCGCCAAATTTAAATTTTCCATTAAAATTTTAAATTTTCTACTATTTTGCCTATTTTGACAAAGAATGCTTATTAAACTTTAATTTTTTTACTTTTTAACTAATTTAAACAAATTTAAACAAAATAAAACAGCTCAATTAACATAACAAACCAGATTAAAGTTATGCAAACATAACATATATATAATGAAATTGTCATAATATCATCCAAAATAAAGTAAGAATGCTCAAGTTGGATAAAATAAGCCTAACGTACTAAACCAACTTAAATGTAAAAGGTATCCAAAACCATTAATTGAAATTCAAGATTTTTGTTGTGGGTTGTGATTTCCAGATGAAAATGGCCCTGCGCATGACGAGTCCGGTGTACCGCCCACAAAAGTCAGCTCTTCAGCAATCTCAGCTGGCAAATTGCCTCCTAACTGTTGGACTACATATCCCAAGACTTTATTTATTGACTGTCTCTTCGCCCGCTCTTCTTCTAACTTAGCTGTCAATTCTGCAATCATCCTCTTATCCTCTGCATTGGACTCTGCAGAACCCGACGGTTGTCCAGCAGCATTACCAAAGACTTGGGTGGGACATGGTCCAGCACCTAGGACACGAACTCGTCCTGGGTGCTCCTTTCCAAGAACTTGTGCTAGCGAGTCATTCTGTGAAATGTGCTTAGAGGATCCATCCTGCCTCTCAACATTCGCAATTGCTTCCTACAAATATACAACATTGGAAAGGAAGAAGTTAACAGTAGCACCATATATATAGTAAGCTATATATTGCTTCAAATTTTCAAACATGACTTACACTAACAACACGCGCATCAGGGTGGATATACGAGCCATCTCTTTTCTTATGAGTCATGATAAACAACTCTCCTCTACCAACGGGCCTTCCTTGCTCTCTCTCCTACATCGTTGATATTGACACAATTTAGTAAACAACAACATTTTCCAAGAAGCTTAATCAAAATCTTAATGCAAATGATGACTTATTACCACTTCGTCTTTTTTTCTTGCCAAGGTTTTGGAGCCCCCAGTATGTGTGTAAAGTTGCTTGCTCCGATTTAAAGTGTTCTGTTTACACTTTTTCTATGAACAAATAACAAAACAAATGCAGATGAGAAAGATATGATGAATATCAACTGTAAGGGAATTACTATGTATACACATGTTTTTATGTGGAAATAATAAAATATACCAAGGCTTACCTGCGTTTCTTCATTCAGGCGATAGTCAACAAACTTTTTCCAATCATTTTTGTCTATTCCTTTCGGGTGATGCTGAAGATTTTTCTCATAAGTCCTTATTTGTTTGTAACACCTATGAAACAAGTGGTGCCTTGAATCCTTCCAGTTTTTTCTTATCCTCTTCAAAATATCACGCTTTATTTTTTCTCCGGCATCGTCTTCATAGTAAAAGACCCGCTACAATTATCAACAACAAATTAAGAGAACAAATCAAGCAAAACGTCAATATCAAAATTATCAAAAGAGGCATAATGCTGAATAGATGACCAGAGGTAGGGACAGTGATACATCAGTTAAACAATCATTCAACTCACAAGACGCATAAAAAAAATAAAATCTCACCACTACCCGAGTAACTAAATCAGTAATTTTACTTTTATTAAGAACAGATCAAAAAATCAAGAAAAACCAAACTCAGGAAGCAGTGTTTAAGCTAACCAGAGGTAGGGACAGCGAGACAGAGAGCGATATTGACGCCGACAAAATGCGAGCTCCACGGCTACGGCGAGTAGAACAGAGACCTCGACTGCGACGGTGATGATAATAGAGACTTCGGCGTTGACGGCGACGAGAAGAGTGAACTCGCGGCGACGGCGAGGAGAAGAAATAGCTCGACAATGGAATTGTCGATGAGGTTAAGGCGTTGCTGCAGAGCGGTGGGGGTTGATGTGATTGCACTGGGCGATGGCTGCGGAAGGGGTTAAGAGAGGACGGTGGCAGCTAGGTTATGTTTCTTTTGATTTCATTTTTCAGATTTGGGACTGGGAGGAGTGGGGCTTGCGGGTAGTCCATTAGGGGCATTGTTTTTTTTTTTTTTTTCCTTTTTCCTTATTAAAAATCAAAACATTACCGTGTTGCCCGGGCAAACCATAATTAGCAATTGTTATATGATTTTGCCCTTAAATAAGTAATAAGTAATAATTATAATAAGAATGATATTTATTACACTATAAAAGGCTAATATTATACTTATAATACCTATAGATATATTAAAATCATAATTGCGTATAATAGCGATAATTTATAATATTTATAGATATTTATATA
>NC_029785.2:4936524-4944252 GCF_000816755.2 Arachis ipaensis
TATTAATTTACAACCTATAACATTACTATATTATAAGGATATTTAAATATTAATAGTATTATATAGCTGATTAAAATTATGGGATTAATTATTATATGGTATAATAATTTTTGCAAGTTATAAAAATTTAATAAATATTGTCTTCGATCATTTTTTTTTGTTGAAACCAATTCTATCACAATATATAAAAGGATTTAGTATGTGTTTGGATTTCAGTTTGCAAATGTCAATTTGCATAAAATTGATTTTATAAAATTGATTTTGATGAAAAGTAAATTTGGGTTAACATGATTTATGTTTGACAATATTTACTTCAAAATTGATTATAGATTAATAAATGTTGTTTGGATTATACAAATCAAAATTAACGCTAGATGAAAAATTACTATTAGAGATATCAATTTTAATTATTTTTTTATATACATACAAAAATAGAACCTCACAAGTACAATATAAAAAATATTTATTATATAAATACATAAATACATTAAAAAATTATGAAAGAGTGGTCTCTAAATTTTATAATGTTAAACAAAAAATTATTTTAGTATTTTTTTAGTATTACCCGTACTCTTTAATTTAGACTTATTTTGGACTATAAATTTTCATTATTTATGGCTCTACTGTTACCTATAATAATTTTTGTTATTTATTTTTTGTTTTTTATAGGATCATAGTTTATGTTATACAAATTTTTTATAATAAACGTAGTATATAATAATTACAATAACAAAATTTACAAAGTCAAAATAAAAAATAAAAAATTGATATAAAACAAAGATAGAGTACATCAAAGAATAGAAAAAATAATCATACAGAGATCAAAATAGTAAAAAATTCATAAAACCAACAACATATATCATATAAACAAAAAGAATACAATAAAAACTAAATAAAATTCATATGAACAAAATAATAAAAAAAACTGACAATAGAAAAAGTAAAGTTTACTCGTTCATTATATTTATAGGAGTGTAGATGATGCACACAAGTGTAACAAGACCCCTTTTTTATACTTTATTTTTAAAGTAGTATTCATTTTTCATTGTAATAATTATGAATTAATACATGGTGATAACTAATTGCTATTGTAGAGAATGTTGAACGAGAAGAAGAGAGAACAAGTTAATATAAGAGTGGAGATGAGCCAATGATAAATATGTAGATAAATAATGGTAAAAAAAAAAGAATGATAAACTTAAAAATAAAAAATTTTAATAGAATAATAAAACTAGAGATAATTTAAAATATTGAATATAAAGTTATTAGACATAAAAGTTTTTTAGCCATTAACATTATACGAAAGATATTAGTTACACACTGTGCACTTTAAAGTACATAGACAAACTTTAAATAATAACAATGCCAAAACCATAAAAAATACTAATAAGACTATATGTGGTCCTATTTTAGGAGACTATTATTCGCCATAATTTTTCGTATGACAGTAAGCGAAGGAAACACATTTTCTATATTTTGCAAACCATTTTAAATCTCATATCAACTGAAATTCGCTAAAACTAAGTTGCTTGCTAAAACTATATCGTCATAATTCTGATGGATGCAAAATTTTACCTTTTTGTTTTCTCATCTTTTCTTACGTCACTATTAATTAGTTCGCTTTATTTTGATACTAAACTAGATATTGATAAAACCTGGATTTCAAAATCACGGAGTAGTGTGGAATATAGGCAATGACTGAACCATTTTTTAGACTTTGCGTTTGCGAATGCATCCTCTGATGGCATGATAAAGTGTCCATGTCCTAAATGCGGGTTTCAACTTATGCAAATAAGAGAGGATGCATACGACCATCTATTGTTACGACCATTTCCCCCTGGATATACTATTTGGGTGCGTCATGGTGAGAATCCGGTTGAAGAAAGTCCTAGATTGGGACGAGTAGATGACAATCTGATATCCCAAGTGAATCAAATGCACCAAATGGTCAATGAGGCCTTCAATTTCACGATACAACATGGGAGTGAGGATATTACAACAATCGAACATGCAGAAGATGATGAAGACGTGTTACCGAGCTTGTATGAAGGTCCAAGTCGCTCGGCGCGGGATTTTAACGATCTACTGTCAGATGGAGAATAGGAGTTATATCCCGGATGCTCAAAGTACTCCAAATTATCGTTTTTAGTGAAGCTTTATCATATCAAGTGTATGTGCGGTGTGAGTGACAAGGCAATGACAATGATTCTTGACTTACTGCGGGACGCATTCGAACAAGCAAAACTTCCGAATACAGTGTATGAAGCTAGGAAGACAATAAGAAAGTTGGGTATTGAATACGCCAAGATAGATGCTTGTCCAAATGATTGTATGTTGTACCGAGGTGATGATGCGAACCTGACTAGGTGCAAGAAATGTGGGTGTTCAAGATGGAAGCAGAAGACTAAAAAGGGCTCTATTCTTAGGCTCAACATACCAGTGAAGAGAAATGGAAAACCTATAGCAGCCAAAACCCTTCGTTACTTTCCCCTCATACCACGACTGCAGCGGTTATTCATGTGCAGCAAGACATCGAGTGATATGTTATGGCATTCACAGGCATCAAATAACGATGGTTTCCTTAGGCATCCAAGGGACGCTGAAGCATGAAAAAAGTTTGACGCAAAGTATACTAATTTTTCGGCGGATCCGCGCAATGTTCGCCTAGCCTTGGCGAGCGATGGATTTAATCCCTTTGGGAATATGAGCACAAAGTACTCCATCTGGCCTGTGATTCTTATTCCGTATAATCTACCACCCTGGCTTTACATGAAGCAGACATCTTTCATCCTATCCACGCTTATTCCTAGGCCGAAAATGCCAGGTAACGACATAGATATTTATTTGCAGCCTTTGATAGATGAGTTGAAGCAATTATGGGATGGCGTTGAAACCTATGATGCCAAAGAGGGAAACACTTTCAAGATGTGTGCGGCACTGATATGGACTATCAGCGACTTTCCAGGATTGGGAAACCTATCTGGCTGGAATACGCATAGTGGGTTAGCCTGTCCTACGTGTAACTTGGATGCTAAGCCACATCGGCTGAAAGACAGTCAAAAATGGTGTTTCATGGGCCATCAATGCTTTTTAAATCAGGGACACAAATACAGACTAGACCGAAATAGATTTGACGGGCAGGTCGAAGGTAGAGATCCGCCAAAGAAGTTATCCGGAACAGATGTATTGAGGCAACAGTCAAATGTGCACGTTTCATTTGGGAAGAGTTCAAGTGTGACATCCAAAAAAAGACGCAATGGCCAGGATGTGGATGAAGATGACTCGCATTGGAAGAAGAAGAGTGTTTTCTTTTACCTCTCGTACTGGGAGGATCAGATGTTGCGTCATAACCTCGATGTGATACATATAAAAAAATGTGTGCGACAATGTAGTCTTCACTATCTTAAACGATAGCGGCAAATCTAAAGACAATGTTAAAGCTCGCAGAGATTTACAATGCATGGGTATAAGGCCTGAATTATGGCCGGAAGAAGGTGGTAAATATCCTTCTGCAATATTTGCGATGTCGAATTCACAGAGAGATGTATTCCTAAAGACTTTGCAGAATGTGGTTTTTCCAGATGGTTACTCTAGCAATGTTGCTCGTTGTGTTGATTTGCGACAGTGCAAGTTATCTGGGTTGAAAAGTCATGACTGTCATATTCTGATGGAACAATTACTCCCAATTTTAGTGAAGAATGCACTTCCGATTCCTGTGTCCAATGTGATTGCAAATTTGTCGTCATTTTTCCGAGAACTTTGTAGGAAAGCCATAAACCCTATGCAGCTTGCTGAGCTTCAGAATCATGTTGTGCAAATCTTGTGTCAGATGGAAATGATTTTTCCTCCATCCTTCTTCACCGTCATGGTTCACCTCACCGTGCATCTCGTTGATGAAGTTACTCTTGGTGGACCAGTACATTATAGGTGGATGTATCCAATAGAAAGGTTAGCTATTTGATAAATCCCTTTAGTACATTTAGTTCGATTAATTATGTATATACTAAGCGTTTCATTGTATTTATATAAAAGGTATTTAGGACGTCTGAAGCAATATGTTCGTAATAGGGCACAACTGGAAGGCTCAATTGCAGAAGGCTATTTATCTGAGGAAATCCTGACTTTCTGTTCTAGGTATTTGGATAATATTGAGACTAGAATCAACCGACCATGGCGAGTTGATGATGAGCCCATTGACGTTCGTCATAATTCAGGGGAAAGTATGTTCCCAGCTATTGGAAAGGCATTAGGGGCTGTATCGCATTTCGAACTCAGTCCAATGGAAAAACATCAAGCTCATCGTCATGTGCTAGTCAACTGTGATGCCATGGTTCCGTTCCTTGAGTAAGTATACGCATGTATTTCTAAAACACCAATATAACTCTTTTCTCCCAATGACTAGTTAGACTAATTTTGTTCTCTCCAATAAAGTACATTTAGGGAAAACACAAAGCGAAGCTTGCGTCATCAGACAAGATCGCAAGCTAAGATAGATAGTGTCGTCCATGCAGAATTTCCTCACTGGTTTAAGCATAAGGTTGACAAAATATTAACCTGACCAATGTTTTTTTAGCCTGGAGTTAGTACTAAATGAAAACCGATTTTAATATAAAGCATGAATGTTATGTGGTTCCAGGTTCTTATGGAAAGTACGCTTCAATCGAAAGACCTGCAGTTGCTTGCGTGCGGTCCCATGATTTAGGCCAGACGTTTTGGGGCGTACAATGTTAACGGGTACAAGTTTAGAACTATCTCAAAGGAAAACGAGATGAAAACACAAAATAGTGGAGTATATGTATCATCTAATACAAGAAGTTATGCAAGCATGCGTGATAATAGAGTGGCTGTTGGTGGTGTTCCGTATTACGGAAAAATTGTAGACATAATTGAATTAAATTATAGCTGTTCCTTCACAGTGGTATTGTTCAAATGTGTTTGGGCTGATACCACTACCAGTAGAGGCATCAAACAAGACCATTTGGGGCTTACCAGCGTTAATTTCTCTCGTCCAATACACACTGGTAATCGTGAAGAAGATGAACCGTACATATTGGCATCAGAGGGTCAGCTTGTATACTATGTGGATGATGAAGTAGCTAAAGAATGGAGTGTTGTGGTTCATGTGAAACCAAGAGATTTGTATGATATGGGAGAAGAGAATGAAGAAGCTGAAGTTGGTTTTTCTCCACAGCCAGGGTTGAACATGTCAGCGGAAGGTGACATTGGAGATTTACTGTTGACAAGGGAGGAAAATATAGAAGACCTCATAGAAAATGCCTCAGAGAATTTCGATGATGTCGCGTAATGCATTGTATGATGCATTTTAATGTAATTTAAAAATGATATTTCTGTCATAAACTAAGTTAAATAATCTCAGCGTTGTACGTTGTTTTCTTTGGTTACTTTATACTTGTGTAGTTTTTTTTTTTTTTGCAGTTAAATATTTATGTTATTGTGAATTTAGATGAGTAAAAGCAGACTTTTTGATTCTTTCAACGATTTTAATACGAAAAAGTTAGTTTACGTTAAATCTATAAACCTTCTACAGTTGTTTTTCTTAGGGTTGCATTTTTCATAATCTTGCTATGTACTAAGCAATATAATTTCAGTAGTGTTATGTTTTGAAAACAATAGTGAACATAACATGACGGTGGAACAGGATCGATGAAAAATGAGGACTTTTCGTCATCCTCTACAAGCACAACAATTGCTATAGAGCTTCTGTTTAAGAAAATTTCCCAAACTACTAACAAGGGTGATGGTAATTATCGAATATATTGCGTTTAGTTTTAAAATTGTCTTAGCATCTTGTAGTTTGGTTTTTTTTCTAAGTCAGTATTTAATGACTCCAGAGTTCTCAATTTCTTCTATGTATACTCATTCTATTATGTGCATGTTGATATTTTTAGTCTTACCTGAATATTCCGGAGAAATAGTTTCTGACAGTCTAGATGGAAAAGAGTCTGATTCAGAAGACATTTTAGATGATGTATCCTCTGTCGCAATCGATAGATCCATGCAGTTTGATCTGAATAAGGTTCCGGATGAAGAGGAAGAAACTTTAGAAGACCAACAAGATAAACAAGATGATATACATGTTAAGAAAATGTGCTTTGATATAAATAAAATGCCATGGTATGGAGATGAAATATCAGATCCTCTGAAACGTGAAGCCCATAGATTCATAACAGAGTATTTTTCGCCGGGTCAATGCGATATTGGAGAGAAATTTTGATCTTTTAATATAACAGTTACGCTGATTTCCTTAGTTTAATGATTTGGGTCGCAGTTGTACGTGTTTATTCTTGATTTAGGTTTAGTAAGGCATAACTTCAAAGAGGAGTAACTTTGATTCATGCTCTCTAGAACTTTGTTTTAACTTCATAAATATTAGAGTTTGATTGTATTTTCTTCTTTTACATCCATGATTGAATGCAGTTTTTAAATGCTAATAACGTCATCAAAAAAATCTTATTGGTAAATTTGTTCACATGAGTTAACATATATAGTTTACAAGTAACTTGTGAATATTTTTAACGTAAAACAAATGTAGAAAAAGTGTTACGAGTTTAAGTAACAATGATTTAAACATAAGTATCTTCAGNNNTGTCAAATATATAATTAATATTTTTTTAATCTATTACTAACTCTTAAAGTGCATGTTTAACTTATTTATAAGCTTAATCTCACGAACATGTATTCATATAGAAATTGTAAAAAATTGGTCAATTATGTAATTAATATTTTTTTTATCTTTTACTAACCCCTAAAGCACATGTTTAATTTATTTATAAGGTTAATTCATACTCAATTAATTAAGAACATATAATTATGTAGTAACTTTAGCTTTTTAAGCTTATAAATAAACTTTTTAGCAAAATCACGCGGAATCAGCTGTTTTATACTGGTCAATTATTTAATTAATATTTTTTAATCTCTTAGTAACTCCTAAAATACATGTTTACTTTATTTATAAGCTTAACATATTATAGTTACGAACATGTACTTATATAGAAAATTTAGCTTGTTAAGCTTATGAATAAACCATTTAAAAATTTATAAATAAATTAAACATATAAAAAAATGAAATTATTTTTTATTGGTCAATTTAATACTGAAAATTTCAATTTAGAAAGCGAGCAAATATTCACTAGAATAACAACTAAATTACATGTATAATTATAATTATTTATAAGTTTAATCCATTACAGTTACGAACATGTATTTATATAGAAATTGTAAAATATTGGTCAATTATATAATTAATATTTCCTTAATCTTTTACTAACCCTTAAAACACATGTTTAATTTATTTATAAGGTTAATTCATACTCAGTTAAGAACATATATTTATGTAGAAATTTTAGCTTTCTAAGCTTATAAATAAATCTTTTAGCAAAAAAACGCTGAATCAATTGTTTTGTTTTACTGGTCAATCATTTAATTAATATTTTTTTAATCTCTTACTAAGTCCTAAAATACATGTTTACTTTATTTATAAGCTTAATATATTATAGTTACGAACATGTACTTACATAGAAGATTTAGCCTTTTAAGCTTATGAATAAACCATTTAAAAAGCTATAAATAAATTAAACATGTAAAAAAAACATGAAATTAATTTTTATTGGTCAATTTAATACCGAAAATTTCCATTTAAAAAGCCAACAAATATTCATAACTGTGCCAGTATACATGTCCTGTTTTTTAACTTCATTAATATAGCAG
>NC_029785.2:4946018-4952579 GCF_000816755.2 Arachis ipaensis
GCTAAATAGGCAGTTTTTAGTCTCATATTTTTATATATAATATATTCAGTATTCACTTCTTCTTAATATATAAAAAATCTAATAAATCGTATATTTGTGTTTATTAATGTACATAATAAATATAAATTTTTAATTTAAATCATGCTTTATATACGCGATATAATTACTTCAATTTTTTGAACCTATTATTTAATGTTATCTATATAATTATTTATTTGTGTACTCCAAAATATTTACATGAATTATTTATATAATAATATCCGTTGTACCCTTTAAAATATTTTCCTAAAGTTCTATTAGATACATAAGGTATTTATGCTGCCCAATAGTCTTTAAGTTTAATATTCGTCAAAAGAAATAAGCAAATTTCTGAAAATTTGTACAACTTCTTTTGGTTATCATCTAAATATTATTTGTATGTGGACTGTAAAGAATTTTAAGTATATAGAAACCTAAAAGCCTAATTGGTGAATTTTCATAGCGTTGCATTGCTCAGTTACTGTTTTTTCACAAATAAAGTTTGCTTTTAACCTTACTTAGACTTCAATGCCTGACCCATTTCTCTCCCAATGTCCCAAATATTATATTTATTTGCAGGCGCAATGAGGTTGATATTTTAGTTTTTCATTTTTTGTTCTGGTCCTGATTCACTGCAGCCTCATCGGTCAACAGCATAATCATAGAAAGTAAATATATACATGTCAACTTTTTACATATGATTTTTATAGTTAGTCAACTACTGCATTGTGTCTTTGATATTTGAAAACCTTTTTTTCTATTTGTTAATGTATGATCAATTTCCTTTTTGCCTTTCTTAGTCTTGTGACATTTTGATGACAACCTAAGCTTTCTTTATTATATACTTAAAATATGCTAATAGTCGGTGATTCATCTACGCATAAAGTATATCTAGGAGGTGTGTCAGTATGCATCTAGGGTTTTGTCAAGTAAATCAGACCATATCTCTCTTACATAGTAAAGATCAAAATGGTTTTTGTTCTAATTGACACTTCATTCCTTATACGGCTTATATGGTTTTTTGCGATGAAGACATAAGCATGGTATTGTCATGTCGATGAACCATGCATATTAATCACGGTTATCTATGTTTTGACCTAAACTAAGAACGTGTACCACCAACTTTGTAAGCACCCAAAATTTCAGATACTTTTAATATGTTAATCTTCATTGGTTCTCATATTTTAGATACAGGAAGAGTGTGATAGTGGATAAATATGTTAACCGACTCAGTCTTTATCTTTCTAACAGCTAAAAAGTCAATATAGTTTTTAATCAAATGGTCACTTCATTGGTTCATTGGTTTACTTATTTCTACTATATTTATATATAGGAAGAGTGTGATAGTGGATAAATATATTAACCGACTCGGTCTTTATATATCTTTTGAATGTTCAAAGCCCAATATAGTTTTTATTTAATTGGTCACTTCATTCCATTTTCAGCTTATATGATTTCTTGTGAGGAAAGCAGTTTGCAGATAATATTTTCAAAACAGAGATTAAAATAATCCTGATGTTACAGCTATCCTAACAAACTTTTTCTTGCTACTTCTCTTGGACATATAAAGTTAAAGCGCTTAGCGCTAATTTTCTCTGTGCAAATTTATTTATGATTTTCTCTATGCAAAGAACAAATCTCTAAAAGGTTCTTAGACCTTTCTAATGCCTAATACAAAAGAACTGTGCAAAATAGAAGCAAATAATTCAGAATTATCTGTATCTATATAAATAATAAACATAATAAGTTGTAATTTGATTGTGCAAAAAAATCTTTAGCTATATATGAATAAATCATAAACTATAGCAGCTTACATGTCCTAATAATTCTCAAAATTTTAGTGATAGAAAATAGATACCACAATTAAGCTTTGTAAACTTATAGAAAATAAATATTTTAGTTGATGATCGGTTATGTTACTGACCAATTTTTGTTTGGTAAAACAGATTGACCCGCGCCATCGCTATGGACACAATTTGCACTTCTATTATGATAAATGGCTTCAGTGCCAAGGCAGAAAACCCTTCTTTTACTGGTAATATTCTTTGTAAAATAGTTTCTTTTGTTACAATTTTTGGCTAATTTTAGACAATGAAGTTTGAAATTAAGCTTCTGATTTGAAATTGCAGGATTGACATTGGAGAAGGAAGAGAAGTAGACATTGGAGAAGGAAGAGAAGTAAATCTCGAGAAGTGCCCGTGTACTAAACTTCAAACTCAATGTATCAAATATCTTGGTCCGGTAAGATTTCCTTCACTTATATGGGAACATTAATCAATCTATTTTTCAATATTAAAATATCGGGGGTATAAGCTACAATTTAGACCGTAGTTTATTGGAGGCTTTAATTTGGGGTCATATTTGTTAAGTTAGGAAATATAATTCGAGCTACAATATTTAATTTGATGAATAAGTGATATAGTTTAAACTAAGGTATAAGCTACAATTTAGACTACTTTAGGCGTCCATGAGACAGGAAATACTAACCTAATTTTGTGGGCATATTCAAGTTACTTTTCACCAAAATTATTGAAAGCTTATGCAAAACTTTTGGTGCACTTTCATACATAAAATCCTCAAATTCTGGTGCACTTTCATACATAAAATCCTCAAATTCGCACATTATCACAATCCTGAAAATTATTTTAGTTTATAGAGTTTGACTGAGGACATTAGTTAATGTATCCTAATCAGGTTCGCAGTTAATACAAATGACTCGTGCAACATAATAGCCACCATCTATTGAGGTTAACAACATTAAGGTACTTAACATGATAATGATCTAGTCACATTTCTAATTATCAATCTCTTGTTGAATTTCCAAATGTTTTATGCATCTGAACATAACTTGTAGTAAAATCCCCATATTCAACATACTAATACTACTATCAATTATCTTCTTCAATGATTTGGATGTTAGACCTTTTTCCTGACTTCCTACTGAAACGGTTAGTTGATAGCTGCCCTTCATCTTCAATTTCATTCACAGATGGTGAGCCACCCTTTTCTCCATTGTTGGACCTTTTTGCTGGAGTCTTGCACTTTAGTGATGATATACACTCCTGAGGAACATCCTGAAATTATAAAATCATAATTGTCATCCTCTAAGTGGTAGTTAGCAAATGAAACATAACTAAAATTTCTCCTAATAAATCATTACAACGTACCAAAGAAGGTTGCATATCAGAATCAGTATTAAGGTTGACAACACTGCCTGACATATCAATAGAGTTGCTACAACCATTTTCCTATAAAACAAAATAGAAATGCCATTTTTCTATTCAGATTTTATAGTAAAGAAAACAGGTAAATACTCTACCAGATCATGATATATTTACTTTGAACAGGACTACATACAGTGTTATTAATGGTAGGAGTAGTGGACACTTCCTTAGGAGTGTTCTTTTCAATTATATCTTTATCATCGCATACCCTCATGACTGTATACACTGGATCATATTGACTAATATTACCGGACTTAACATTTAGCTTGAAGAGCACTCTCTTATCCATCATATTATCAAAAGTTGGTGGATAGTCATCTTCTGTAGAGACCTACATTTTGGTGGATAATGGGAACAATGTCCAGGTTAAGGTTTTACCAACTTTACTTTATACAACAACTACTTCTAATATCTCTTAATATTGAACTCACCTTCTCCTCCATAACCTGTTCAGCGCGCTTGCCACACAACATCATTGTTTTCTTGTTCCACAGAAGCAATCTGATGCTTCCAGTGCCATCAAAAACCATCACCTCCACCTTGAATCTTGAAATGAATGCACACAGAACACACATATTCAGGATACATACATAAATCCTTCATTAATTTAATATAAGAATGATACAACAAAACTATATAGGAATGCATGAGTTTTGTCAAATGGAAGTATACAATATACCTTAGTGCAGCACATCCGTGTATGTGACCGAACTTTCCACATTCATATCTATTGCCAACAGGAGTATCAACTTTTTTTGGACACTTCCTGCACGACTTATAAAACCAATCATTCTTGCTTACATTGATTGAAACAATAGTTCCAACCATCCAAGTGGGACCTTTCTGTATGATCATATATTCCCTCATAAATTTGAACTCTAGAGAGTCTTTTGGTAATTATTGAATTTATTTTTAAGTGGATAATTAAATTTCTAATTATCTCCTTTTGATTCAGGATGTCCTCTATTGTTTTCACTGAAGCATTACCTTGTGTCAACTCTTCAGCGCCTGACCATGGACCATGCGGTAAAACCTGACTTATCCTCATAGAGGATGAGGTTGCACCTCCGAGCAACCTTCCAGGTTAAAATGGTGTGATTAATTAAAAGTTAAAATAGAGATTATCAACTGCAATACATTCCATTTCTGTTGAAATTTCCAATTATTAAATGAAAAGACAATCTTATTATTTTTCCCAAATTTCCAATTATTATTCTATGCTTGGAGTGTATTACATCAAAATAACTAACATGTTTCTAAACCCAACTATCTCTTTCAATCCAGGGTCAACGTGCAATTGGGAAACATTGAAATGACTCTGCACTGATGATTTTCCGTTCCACCTTGTTGCTTTTATTAATTGTAACACGACTATAAGCGGTTCGACTCTATCCTCCTCAAGATGTGGTAGGATTTGATCAACCATATGGCAAACATTGTGCACCCGATTCGGTTGTTGCTGTGTTAGGAAACCATAAGAAACTTATTAATTGAAAAGAACACTGGAGTTTTTGTAAAACTACACACAATATGATAGAACACACACTCTAAATCCTCTAGGACAATAGCCAATCGTTTTGTCTCTTTTCCTTTGCTTGTAACCAAATCCCTAGGATCTTCTTTTTCAACAACTTCAGCAATTAGATCTGCATATTTACAAAATAGTGTTGAATGTTACCACTCTTTAGTTTTGGTTCAACTTTTTTATGTAAAAGCATAAAGGATATGGCTACCAGGTAAATGCAATAAACTTACCAAAAAGTTCGGTGCCGTCCAACCTCTCTGCGTTGATAATGTCCGATATGGTTCTAAAACGGAAAGCTTCTAGTGGAAAGGTAGGATTTTGAAATGGATTCACAGTTGTCCTTTGAGAAAATATCAAAGTCCATCTACCAGGTATTATCGGCGATGCATTTTTTTTTATCATGGACAATGAAGTTGCACATGTTGTACAACTGAAACTGAACAATTTTTCCCCTCCACTTTTGAGCCAAGGTTTGGGTATTGACGCACGCATCCTGGTACCTTTTGTATAACCCAACATGATAGTGTTAAAAGATAAATCTCATTGACAAAAACAACTTATCAGTAATCCGTAAGGAGATTCAAAATAAGTAAATATATTTACCTGACTATCTTGAATAATCAAGTCAATGCTAGCAAGCTCTTTCTCGTTAAACCTGCTAGGCTCTTCCCAAACCCTTATGGTGTATACTTTGAAGTTCCAGCCAAGCTTCCTTGGATTCACATCACGCAAGTTGTCGAAGCTCTCAGACATAGAAAGTGTTTATGTTATAACTAACTTTAGCGTAGGTCAAAATAATATTGGGTTCAAGCCAACTAGACATAAATATAAGGTTTACTTCATAAAAGATACTATTTTGCATTTGGTTAAAAACTCTTCGATCCTAATAAATTTGCTTTGCTTTGAAATGTACAAAGAAATACTCTAAGAAAAAAAAAGAAAAGACTCGCATTTGATAGTAAGAATTGTATAATTCAAATTAAAATTATTTGTATCAATTTATTTTGATGATTTTTTAAGGTAATAACACTTTGTATTTTTAAAATTCTAGATGTAATTGGTCTTCTGAAAAAAAAATTAAAGGTCTCTAATAAATTTTGAAGTTATTTTTTCGTTGTGCTAGAAATTGATGAGATATGGTAAGTTTTAAAAAAATATAGTTTTATTAATTTTGTTTTTTAAATTTTAGATATTATATTTTTAACTATTTTATCTTCATGTGATATAAGAGTAATTGAAATGCACATTGTTTAAAAATTTCGCAAGATAATTCATTGAGTATATACAAAATCACATGAATATACAAAATCACTTATACCAATTACGATTCTACACTTTTTATTAATAGAAATTTTTGAGAAGTACATGAATTTAGAAAAATATATTTGTTTGATTATTTTAATTTCTTAAAATAATTCCACTTATAAAATATAAAGCATACCGGTAAAGCTTAATTGAAGCACATCGGATTTTTCGATTGCAAAATTAAAGAATAAGCATATTTATTATAGGGTAAAGTATATTTTTTATTTTTAAAATTTGATAAAAGTTTTAAAAATATCTTTAAGTTTTATTTTGTTTTAATTTTGTCTCAAAAGTTTTTAATTTGCATTAAATATATTCCTGATGATTAATTTTTTAAAAAATTTAAGATCAATTCAATAACAATTTCATAAGAATAACTTTCAACACAAGCAAATCAAGTATAATTTTAATGTATTATTGTTAAATTAGTTTTAAATTCTTTTAAAAATTTAGCCATCAAAAACATATTTGATACAAATAAAAAATTTC
>NC_029785.2:4952595-4960899 GCF_000816755.2 Arachis ipaensis
ATTTCCGATTTAATTTGCACCGTCATTTTCACCCCGGCGCATCTTACATACTATCATTTGCACTGCTATTTTTTTTTTATGTATTTTTAAATACCTATGCAATAGTACACGATTAATTATACGTTAAAAGACTTAAATATTACTTGATTGAATGCGAAATATTAACAAAGACTAAAATAAAAAAAATTGCATTAATCCCACAAATAATATGATTCTAAATAATGATAGTATTTCACTTAAGTTTTAGAAAAAACAATTTTTATTAATAATATCATTTGGTATGACAATCAACAAGATTCAAAGATAGATGCTGAAAACGATAAATTTGTACTTACTAAGACCAATTTTTTCATACGGATAGTTATATGTGAAACTTTCAAAAGTTAAGAGCAAGTAAAGAATAAAGGTTTTAATTCAAAATCATGAAAGGGTATTTGAGAATTGTCCGATTAATATTATATACAGAGGTCTTTGACAAATTGAGATGATCAAGTACTATTTAATTAATTAATATCTCTTTGTTTAATCCAATCAAATTCGAATTAGTGCGATTTTAATCGATTTTCAATTTGAATTGAATTAGATGAGCGGTTTAATTTAAATTGGTTTGAATTTGAAGACCCCTACCTTACACTACTACTATCGCATTAAACGGCGACCACCTCGCTTGCTTTATCACGCTAAACGTTTTTTTTTTTTTTCTGTTCAAACATTATGGATTTACATGTTACATATCCGATTAAAAGCATATAATAGTAATATTAATGAATCAACTAAGGTTATCCTATTGTAAAACATTCACGTATTATTATAGCATATACACATACTTACCATTATTTTATAATAAATTGACCTCAGTTAAATAAAATTTCTAGTAAAAGGATGAGGATTTTCTCTTGGCATAAACTGAAAACTTGATACGAAAAGAACCCTGAAAAGTGAAAACATGACTTGCATGTGTAGGATCCTCAACAAATCACTATTAACGAGAGCAAACCTACGAAATTAAAACAGGTACTAACTGCACATCATTATACCCAGGATGTCGGAAATCTGAAGAAACGCGTAACCCATCTCATCAAGGAATGCAAATTCACAAGGCTATTTTGGTTCTTTTATTTGAGATTACAGCACACACGTTTTTCTCAATGATTTAGGATAAAATTGTTGAGTTTAGAATTAAAATTAACAATAATTGATAAATGATAAACATTGGTTGGATTATGAACTAATAGCTTGAATTGTTAGTGTTATTTGGTGTATTTGGCATTTTGGCTTGATAACCTTGATTTGAGCTTGGTGGTGTATGGACTTGGTTTGAGTTTATAGGTTATTGATGAATTAGGTTTTTGATTCATTAGAATTGATGGTTGTAATTCGTTTGATTATAGTAAAAATTCTATCAATTGTTTATAACAAAAACTAAACTTAAGCCTCGTTTACATTTGAAAGTTGAACTAGAATATATGGTTGTAATAATCTTCCATTACTTCATTGCTCTGTTCTAAACTATATGAGATAAAAAGAAAATAATCTCCTACATAATTTGTTTCCTGCAAAGTGAAAAAGAGTAAAATTCTTCAAGAACCTTAATTCAACCCCTTTTCAAAGTCTAAGAAACCATAAAAATATTTAAGCCACTTAAAAACAACTATCACTTATATTAGATTTCCATGATTAAATTTGGACATTTTATGTCCTCCTATGAATAAAAGCTACCTATTTATATTGTGTAGAAAATAAAACAGGAACTCATGAAAACTGTCCACAGAATTTACACCCTCCCCGACCAAACATCATTTAGATAGTTCTTGCTTTTGCCTTAATAAATAGTAGTATTTTCCCACTCGTCTAGTAAAGGCAGTTCTGTCTTTTTTTTTTCTTTTTGGTCATAAGTAATGGTGACATTCTTCTCATCGAGAGCTGGGATTGTTGATTGCCACAATAAAAATACGAGAGGAGTAGATCCTCTGAATTTTTTCTTCAATTGATTGATAAAGTGTGACTTTTTACCATTCAATATCTTCTTTTATATATTTTCTCTTAGTTCCACTTAAAAGTATAAAACAAAATCACACTTTACCAAACACTATGCCCGTCGAAGAAAAAGTAAATACAATAAACTCATGTTATTGACGAACTTCCTATCCTTAAAACTTGGAAGACTATAATCGTATTCCGTTATGATGAAAAAGACACATTCACCAAACATTGACTATAAATTATTTCGATCTTATTGTCACTTCCATACATAATTTTTTTTTTCCCTATAAAATTTAAGATGAATATATTAACCAACCATATAAGAATATCATTAAAAAGAAGTCACATTATAAAATAAAGAATGACCATATCCACTCTCCATGGGAAAAAGTAAGATGACCGGAAAATAAAATGAAATAATAAGAATTCCCGTGATTTTTTTTTCCTCTCAAATGAATCATATAATCCAAATATGCAATGACCTATTACAAAAGCTTAAGTCATGCAAATGATGAACTACTATAAGGCACTATAAATTTACATGATATACTTACTTTTCTTTTGATACCAGCAATATCACTAACCGTGGTATATAGCTAATTCAATGTAACTTCTTGTAACTGGATGTTCCATACTTTTGTGTGGTATTTTTTGGCAGAAAACAACGTGACTGAGATTACTCTCTAGGCAGGTTTGAGAGTGCATGGAAGGCTTTGTGAAGCAAACGTACTTGATCTATTAAGGAATCCCCTCTGCTTCTCATCTGCGAAGCAAAGCACAGAATCCACACAAACTTCCAAGGAAGAAGATGGGGGAGTAGGCTTGAACTGCAGAAGTTTCGAGTATTCCGAAAGAAGGTGAAACATGTAGTCATAAATTCGATCCATATTCAAGCTTTCCATGAAATCCTGCCCTCTTCTCCCGATAGCCTCAGCCTATAGCAACACAAAAAAGCAACTGTATCAATAATCAAATTCATTGGTGTGCTGTTACAGATCTTGGCAACAAATAAAGTTCCTTAATCAAAGTAGCAGACAAGTTATGGGACTGGCAGACACATAGCTGAAGTACAGTACCAGATGTGCAACTCATCATTCCCATGCTATGGCATCATACAGTAACTGCCTCTGCTAATATTATGTTATAGCGTTGGCTCACTAAAGTTTTGTGGACAAAAACCATTCCTAATCATGTTGCGCCTTGTATATTGAGAAAAAATTAACATTGATTTGAAGCAGTTAAATTGAAGATTCGGGTCAGCATGGTTCACAACCATATCGAGCAATGTCCAACTACAGAAACTTGATAAGTTCAAGCATTTTTTGTACAACAACAAAGCCTTATCCCAGTGGGAAACATTTTCTGTAGTTTTAAAAAAAAAATCACTAATGTCTTATTTAATGATTTGTTAGACTCAAGGGTAACTTAAGAGTTTTAACTATGCTATGCCCATTTTTATTTTTTTGTAATAAATAATATCAAGAATGTATAGCACAATATCAGTCCTCATGGAGCTATATATATATAAGCATGGATTAAACTAAAGGCCAGGAAATGCAAGAATGAGTAAAGATATACCTCATCTGGATGTTCATTTCCCCAATCTACTGCTTGCTTTATAGATGGACATAGATCTTGAGGATCAACAAGCCAGTAGTTATGTTTTGGAATAAGGCCACGACTGAAAAAATCTTCATACTGGGGTGATATAATTAGTGTAACACAACCACATGAGAGGATATATTTCAGACTTACTGACCATGCATACCCTTCAGCATATATCTTATACCTACAAGAAGAGGAAGAGAGAAAAGGGTGATCATCAGCACCAAGATAATATCCCAATATAAAAATAAATAAAATAAAATAAATCAGATATTTGAAATGGAACTTACTTTTCCAACTAGTGTCCTAAGAGCAACATTTTTAAGTATCCAATGCATTAAAAGAAACTGTCAGGTAAAACAAAAGTCTATATATTGATCCCCTTAACTCCTAAATACATGCATTCTTTAAAGAAGAAATCAAAAGGGCTTTTTTATGATTTGCACCAATAATGGCTCAAAATAATTCATTCATATTTTTTATATAATATGACCCATCTAATGAGATTGTGCAGCTCCTTGCGAAACTGGCATTCCAAGTTATGCTCAAACATGAAGAAATAACAAATAAGTGTACTCACCGGTGGTTACACTGCTTTGAAAGTTTTGACTCCTTAAAGCCACGTCTTGCAGCTTCTCCCCAATCCTACAATGCATATCAAAATACACATCAGACAACTAAAATTTAGTAATAACTAATAACAATAAATTGATATTGCAAAGTATGATTAAAGAGCAAATTATTCAATTAATGTAACCTAACCTGACGCATGATTGTTGCTCCCCACTTACTTGAATCATTACAGTTCAGTAACTCAGTACGAATAGGGGATGCAACATCTGGATTTCCTCTCCAGTATGCCTGCGGAATCTTGTTCCTCCAACTTACTTTTTTAGAACCTACCTTGATATCTGCAAACTGCTCCTGCCAAGGTAAAATGTCTATCTCTGACCTGAGCAACAAATGTTTAACATAAGTTCTCGTTGCATCAAACATATACACCAAAATTAACAAACACCATGCAATTCTTGGTAAATCATAAAACATCAACATAGGTCATTTACATTAGTTCCTAGAATCCTGTCCTTTCTTTTCCCCACTTATCCTGTTATCCACACCCTTTATGACAGATAGCAAGCTGAATTTGAAAGAAAGTACAGGAACAAACACATCTATCACAAGTTCACAACAGCAAAAGGCAGCACAAGAGCCATAAGTAGCATAAGATAACTTAATCTTGAAATCAATTCTACCTCAAGCCACTTTAACACTTCAACTTACATTCACCTTCCTTAAACCAAATCATATACCTCCAATATTATCTTTTATATCCACTATAAAAGTGATGTACATAAACACATAGAGTGCTGAATGGGTAAGAATTGTTTATTACGAAGGATTTGCATTTGCATTTTCTGATAGATCTACCTAGCAGTTTGTACTACACAGCAACCTTTCTACCAGTGAGCTTATCAATAAAATGAGAATGAACACTCCCAAGTCCCAAATCAGTTAAACGCATTGTGTAAGCTCAACTAAATGGTGTAAGGCTGAACATCTCTTCGCTTTCTCATATTACGAAGTCTTATTCTACTATCCAAATATTATACAATACAAGGAATGACATTCACAAAGTGTGTTTGATGTGCTTATGTCATTTCTGTTGCTCTTAAAATTATCATGCATGGAAAAGTAACATATCTCAAACAACAAACAGCTGAACAAAAAAAAGTTTAAAATTTATCAAACCACACAAAAAAGCACCAACTTGCATGCACACATACACAACAAAATCCAAAAGCAAAAAGTCAAAACGAAATAAATTCCAAAGTAGGCACAATATACACCACACATCATTCATTAGACATTACCTTAAAGATGTAATAAATATCTCACACACTTACCCATTCATAAAGTTTACATTTTTTTTTCTTTCTCATTAGTAAAATTCAAACAAATATGGAATTTTGGCACAAACCCAAGAGGGGGAAAAAAACTTACCATCCCCAAAAAGACCAATCAGGGAAAGGAATATCAAGGTGCTCCTTTGTTGTGCAATACCGAAATAGTGGCAAAGGAAAATTCTGGTGCTCAGCCTTGAGAATCGTAGGCTTATCCATGCAATCAAACATCAAATCCACATCAGGCACCAACCCGGGGTACCTTTTCAGAAGCTGCAATATTCCCCAAATCGTGAACATTGCCCTACTCTGAACACAAGCATAGTACCAATCCACGTATAATTTCCCACCCACAATCACAACCCGAAAAGCTGCGAGCTTCTGAGCTTCCGCCACGTGTCTTTCTGAGATCCCCGTCTTCTTCCACGGCTCAAGGTCCCGCCGGATCGCGCTGAAGAAGTCAGGGCACTTCGGGGAGGAGGAAGCACCGTTAGCCGCCTCGAAACGGCGTCGTTCGTGGGTGGAAGAGGAGTAGCGGCACGTGAGGTAGGAGCATTGAATGATTCTGTACGCGCGGCTCTGGCGCGTCTCTTCTGGAAACGACTTCATAGGGAACACGTGCCATGGAGTCGGTTCTAGGTTGTGACCCGCGACGGTTCCGGTTCTCGAAACGACGTCGTCAACCTGCTCGACGAAATTCCCCACATAAACAAAACCGGTCAATTAAACACTCCGAAACTTCAAAAGCAAAAAAATTACTGTTATATCCGAGATCTATTATATTTCAATGCAACCCCTGAAGAAGTTTAAACAGTGATTAGGGTTATATGACGAACAATTAGAACAACTTTGATGCATTTATGAATTGCACCTTTTCTTCAGAAAATGATTTAAGATTCAAAATGTAAAGTAATTAAAGAGAATGTGATGTGAAAATTAGAAAAAAGAAAGAATGAGATAATTGAGGTGAAATTGAGAGGGAAAGGTAAGGGACCTTATAGAGGAGGAGGAGTGCGGTGAGGGAGAAGAGAGCGAGACCAATTATTGAAGGGAAGACGTAAGAAGGTGAACGAGGTGTTTGTTTCTTGATTGAGAAAAGTACCATAGTGGATCAGGGAAGAAAATATGGAGAAAATGAAAAAGAATGGAAGAAGAAGGAGAAGAGACTGAAGAAGAAGAAGAAGAAGAAGAAGAAGAAGAAAAAGGTGGTGGTGAAAATGGAGTGTGTCTTTTATTCATAGTGATGTTTGTCTTTTGGGTGTTGGGGGTGAAAAGGGGGGGTTGGTTCCTATTTTTTGGAAAGGAAGAGAGAGAAGATTGTGTTGCGTTGTGTTGTGTGATGTGAATGTGAGTGTGTTTTATGTTTAGTGGGCAAGTGGCCCCACCAATTGCACGAGCAATAATACCAAGTCCCAATCCAAGACACGTGGTTAAAGGTTTCCATCACGTCCCAAGTAAAAAAAATAGAAATGTCACATGTTTAATTAAAGAGAAGATTTATTAAATTTATAAATTAAAAAAAATTTTATTAAAAATATAAAAAATTTAAATTTTTAATATATTTATTTTACATTTATTAAATAAAAATATTTAAAATTTTTCATTAATAGTAAACTTATCATATGTTGTAAGAATACACATGTTAACTAAATCTTATATCAAAATTGTTGTCTCCAACGATCTCTTTAATTCTTGCAACTCCAAACTAGGATTACTAGAAATGTATAATCCTAGTTTGAGGGGATGCTAGGTAACAGATTATTTTAAAATGCATATTAATTAAATCTTTAAAGAACTAGTTGATACCTATTATCATCGTGAGAAAATTTTCGTATACAAACATTTTTTTATACAAGCCTTTATAAGTCATTTATATTAACGTGTTTCGAACCGTTATTGCACGTTTTTCATCTTCTTCCTCCTCATCTTCTGCACCTTCTTCTTCTTCTTGCAGCACCTTCTTCTTCCTCTTCCTCTTCCTCTTCTTCTTCTTCTTTTCTTTCGTTTCTTGCCTTCTTTTTCTCCTTCTTCATTTACGTGCTTTTCTCTCTATTTTCTTTCTTTGTTATTCTCGATTTCATTATTTTTTGACATTAAACTCTGAAATCATTTTTGAAGAAGAAGAAGAAGCAGATGAGGAGGAGAAAGAGAAAGAGTTCTGAATTATGCATAAGGTGTAATTCAACGAATTTTGGGTGTATTTCTTAAATCCTTTGGGTGTATTTTCGTAATCCTTTGGGTGTATTTCTGTAATCCTTTGGGTGTATTTCTATAATCGTTTGGGTGAATTCCTGTAACCATTTGGGTGTATTTCTGTAATCCTTTGGGTGTATTTTTGTAATCGTTTGGGTATATTTCTGTAATTGTTTGGGTGTATTTCTGAAGTTCCATTATCTTCAAATGATTTCAAAGCTTGATTTCGGAAATCATGAAAATCGAAAAAAAACGAAGTAAGAATACCAATGATAAACGCAGGTAAAACAACGAATGAAAAGGCAAAGAGAAAACGCACGAAGGAGGTCGAACAAATTTGGCAAATCGTTTTCATGAAGGAAGAAGAAGAAGAGTCGTTCATAATACATGGTGAGTGTAGCGCTTTGAAAACAAGAAGCAGTTGAATAACGCATTAAAAGGCCCATATATGTAGCAACTTGTAAGTCAAAAAGACTTGTATGTGGATAAAATTACTAATTTAAAAAATTCTTTTATTATTAACAATCTTAGTTTATGTCTCCACATACTCATTTAAGAGGTTGTGGGTTCGAATCTCCTATCTTTAGTAAAAAAAAAATCTTAATTTATGTCTTTTAATTAA
>NC_029785.2:4961477-4971984 GCF_000816755.2 Arachis ipaensis
ATTTTAAAAAATTATGAGCAACTATTTTTCTTTAAATGACAATTCACCTATTATTCGTTACCAAAAAAATTGGTATAAATTGTATAAGGTTATTTCTGATTAAAAAAATTAAAGTGTTTAAGATGATGAATATATCTTTAAAAAAAAATAACAAAAACATTTTATACTAATAACTTTGATAGAGTACTTGTTAACTTAATTTTATTTCTTATAAAATTTTACGGTTTAAAGTTTAAATATTTTGTTTTTCATTATAAATAATCGTCTTCTTATATTACATCTTTCTCTGTTTTTATATAAGATTATTCAAAAATAGATATTACCACTTCTAATTGATAATATATGTTATGTTTCACTTTTAATTGATAATTATTATTTTATGTTGTGTGTTATTCTAAAATTATTTTTGTACTAATAAAAATTTTACTATGAAAAATACAATGATCAACATGAAATATAATTTAGAAAAATTATATAAAGATAATGCATTATCAATTACAAAAATCACAATATCACTCTCTTCTGATTCATGAAAAACTTACTTCTATGATCCTTCCAAATATTTTTTATATATATAAATATAATTTGTATTTTCAAATATATTGGCTTTATCCTATCTCTATACTCTTCTATGAAGAAAGATATTGGCTTCTTATTTCAATTTGTATCTCAATTTTAAAAAAATTAAAAATATAATTTTTTTAAAATATAAAAATAAGATATGTCACTATGTGTATCCAAATACAAAAAATAGAATTTGGATCCTTTAAATTTTAAATTTGTATTTTAGAAGATAAAGTGTGATCTTCTACCTTTGAATAGTTTTTCTTTCATATTTATTCTTGATCCACCTATAAAATAAATGATGAAAAATCACACTTTATTCTCTAAAGTGAAATTCAAACTTTAGAGAATCTAAATTCTAAAAAATAACTCAATTCACCAAAATGGAAGCCATCAAAGAAAAAACAAAAAGGTAGATGAGATGAGATCCACCAAGAATGGAGGGGAAAAAGTTTTACAACACATGGTACGCAAGACACGGCGCAGTGAAACACGGGCCTAACTGAAATCGTTCATTCAATTTCAAAAACTTGATTCTTGTTATGTAAAGCCACTTTGAATGCCCCATTCCCTTGTTTCATGGCCCACGCATTTCCTAATAATACTTCCAAAAAGGCAAAAACAATATTATACTTTTTTAAGATAAAAATAATTTCGGGGGTATGTTACATTTATTATGTAAATTGCAATAGACTAATAGCTACAGCCTTATACGATGGAAATTTGTCCTACTCAAAATATTTGGAGTTTTGCTATCTTTTTTAATCAAGTCATCTCCTAATTAGTTTACTAACCCATTTAAATAAGAGTCAAATGTTTAAATTCTCTCTTAAATAAAGTTTTGATTTGCGATAAATTAATCTTTTGTTTACTAGACTAAAATATATTGTAAAAAAAAATAATATTACTACGATACTACTAACTAGTCTAATACTTTAACATTGACTTGTGCAATATATTCTTTTGACCTAAGAAAAACCATAGGAACCAATTTTAGTTAATTATTTATTCTTTAATTTTTTTTTTAATTTCTGTTTACTCATGATATTTTTATTTTTATTCCGAGACATACTTAAAATAGACTATTGTTGTTGTGAGTGCTTTCGAATCAGTTTTGAAACGGTGGTATGAGATAATTGCAAAAAACTCTGATATTTAAGTCAATAAAAAATTTATGCAGGCTTATGAAAATTGAGATTGAATGTTACTTAAATTTAATAGACTATTTATAGAAAAAAAATATGACTTAATTATCACTACTAAATCATCTTTATTGTAATAGTGGGTGGTTTCTTCCTCTGTTCCTCAATATGTAAAAAGTTATCTGTATTAAGCAGATATCTGCATGTGGATAATAACATAGATAGTGGTGGAGAGCAATAACTTTTCTTGTTGGATTTTTTCTCTCCTTTGTGAGGCCCAAGTCCAACATTTTGAGGGTATCTCTTTGCACCCATTGTGCCACAACCCTAATCAGATTTTTGGGTCAATTTGAGAGTGAGAGTGTAGCTAGTAGCCACAAAGAGAGAAAGAAGAAAACCAACTTAGGTTGTTCGAGTGGTCAACTCACTCGTCCGCTTAAACAAGTGTTAGGAGTTTGAATCCTGCCTTGTGCATGCAGCAACCCATTAGCCAGCGGCAGACCCTTAAATGGAGCTCAGATCCGCGACATATTAGTCCTTGACCTGTCGATTTGGGGGATACCGTGGGCAACTAAAAAGAAGAGGGAAAAATAGAATTTTCGTCAGCTCTATTTTTTGGGTATATTTCATCTTCTTGCTTCTCATTTATAAGCTTTGGTGTTTTGATGTTTTGGCTGGTTATATGCACATTTTTTGTGCTTTGTTTGAGACTCTCTTGTACCTCATTTGATTGTAGTGGAGTTATTTCATTGGTATAAACGACCCGTAGTTTTTACTTCTCACATTGAGGAGGTTTTCCACGTTAAAATCTTGGTGTGTTCTTATTATTGCCTTGCTATATTTACTTATTCATAGTTGCTGCCATATTGTGTTGTAAGTGCTTTCATATTATTCTTGTGTTGGATATTTGTGTTGTTTTCACTGCTAGGCTCTTTCATTTTCCAAATTGAGTCATGCACAGATCGTAGTGCTCGTACCCCAAATAGGACGGATAAAAAAAGTTTTAGACTAATTTTTTTCACTATGAGCTAATTTTATTGGGAAGTGAACAATGTATTTTGAGCCATGATTTTGTATATTTGGGTCATGATATAAACAATTTATTTTCTTTATCTCTTCTAATTATTCTTATTATTTCTTTTTCTACCACTTTCTCTTCACTCACGAATAACATGTGTCAACTTCAATGTCATTATCACTGTTGTTGCCACCATAGCAAATAACAATACTAAGTCGTTCTCTATTTCAAACCATAATCGGCTACAAGCATTCCATCTTTATAGTCAAATTAAAAAGTCGTACAAAGTTTCTTTGCACCACTGATAAATGATATAAGATTCAATTCAAAAATCCTACTTAATTCAAAAATCCTACTTAATTTTATTGGAGAGCATTTTCTTGGCCTTGTTTATGTTTTTAATACCGGGTTAAGTACCATTTTTGTTCCCAATGTCTTGGGTCAAAATCAAAATTGTCCTCCCAGTGTCTTGGGTCAAAATCAAAATTGTCCTCGACTTTTTTTTTATTAATATCATCTTTAACGTTAGAAATCGTTTTAAAATCATCTTTTTTACATTATATGACAATTTTGCCCCTCACCATTGCACTCACGCACATCGCCGGCTACTCCATCCTCTCCGGCCTCGCCCTCGGCATGGAGCCACTCTACTCTCAGGCCTTCGGGGCCATTTTCCCAAAACTACTTTCTCTCACACTCTACCGCTACATCATCCTCTTCCTCCTCTCTTTCCTACCAATATCCTTCCTTTGACTCAACAACTTCGCCATCCTCCTTTCCCTCCACCAGCACCCTGGCATCGCTACCATGGCACGCACCTACCTCCTCTTCTCCCTCCACCCAATTTGCATCTATCTTCGCGCGCAGGGCAGCACACACTCTCTCACGCAAGCCTTCCTCGCTAGCACCCTCCTCCATCTACCCTTTAACTACATCCTCGTCACGCACCTCCGCCTTGGTATTTCCGGTGTCATCACTACCGCAACCGCCTCCAACCCCTATAGGCCTATATTCTCCTCTCTCTCGTCAGACGCATCTGGATCACCGGCCTCCATTATCGCACGTGGTCTCCACAACGACTGCCTCATCGGCTGGAAGCTCTTCCTCTGCCTCACCGCTCTTAGCTACCTCCATTTGCCTTGAGTGGTAGTGGTACAAGATAATATTCCTCCTCTGTGATATCAGTGGCGTAGCCACATGGTAGAAAAGGGGGGCAATAGTCCCCCTAATTTTAATTTTTTACATATAAATTATATGTAAATTTTAGTTTAGTTCCCTTAAAATTTTATTTTAGTCTTATTTTATTGTGTAAATATTTTTGGCCCCTTTCTAATATTTTATCTAACTTCGCCCCTGTGTGAGATCCTCATAGACCATTTATCTACGTGTTCTCAGCATTTGGTTTGAGTTGTTGCAGTTAGTGAGTGAGTGAGAGAGGAAGAAGATTAGGGACTTGGACAGTGCCTTGTGCAGAGGCGGTCAAGTGACGGTTGAGGTTGAGACAGAGATAGAAAGAGGACAAAATCATCATATAATTAATATTTCATGTGAAAAGGATGATTTTAAACGTTGAGGATAATATTAATAAACAAAAAAGTCGAAAATAATTTTAGTTTTGACAAAAAATATTAGGGATAAAAAGAGTACTTAATCCCTTCTAATACCAATGGTTTATCTCTATTAGCATTATAGTCACAATTGAAAACATATAATTTAAGTTTATCAAGAGTCCCTAAGCAAGGATATAATGAGCAAGTAACATGCAAAAAGAATTTAACGGCTTAAAAATTTTAATCTTAAAAGAAAATTCTTATGCTTTTATGTTTATTGTTTGCCCATCAATTTTAATTAGTTCTAATCAATGTTGCGAAAAAATAAGTTAAAATTGCTTTGCTTTCTATCTTATTAACTATTTTGTGCTATATTATTAGAGTTTTGTGTAAATACAGAAATATAATTCGTAAAATTCATAGTATAAAATTATATTTAGATTAATTTTTGTGTTTTTTTTATGATTAATATTTTTGAAAATGTTATAAAAGAAGAGAATAATTTAAAATAAATATCCGCCTTAATGAAAATAATATTAGAAGTTACTAATAAATTATTTCAAGCACTAAAAAAAATTAATTAAAATATTGTAAATGTTATAGTATGTCTTCCGCAATCTTTAGTATGATACTATGATGTTTGTTGGCCTTGATACCTTCTGTCATGGGAATTTTTAAATAAAAGGATATCCATTAAAATTGATAATATTAGGTTATGAAATATCATATCTCTATTAAAATTGTTATTAAGTTTGAAGTAGACTAAATTTTTTTCAAAATTTACTATTTTTATCATTTTAGTTCTTTAAATTTAAAATATATTATACTAATTTTTAAAATTCTATCAAGTACGGATACTTTGTTGAATTGTCATATTTGCGTGTCGGACATATTTTAGACACGATATTTACCGACACTCATCCGATATATGTGTTCGCTGTGTACTGTGTCTTAATAAAAAATAAAAAAATTTTCTTCGGACACGCTCGGACACACCTAAATACTATCACGTGCCAGCGTATTCAGTCTTATTCTTAACATATATTCTTAAAATAAATTTAGATATAGTATATATTATTCTTTATTAAAACAAAAAATATTTTAAATACTTGATATAATTAAAATAAGATATTAAAAATAATTAAAAAAATTTATTTATATTTTAATATTAATAAAATATCAAAATATAATTACGATCTATCCAAAAAATATTTTATATTTTATATGTATGTGTGTCCCTGTGCATGTAAGATTTTAAAATTTGCGTGTCGGCGTGTCCCACGTTCTATCATGTCCCGTGTCAGTGTCCGTGCATCATAAGAAATTCAGCTTTAGATTCCATATTAGTCTTTGAAGTTTTTTAGCATTGAATTAGCAATCGAAATATTGAACTAATTCTGACTTACTACTTTAAATACATGGCTAAATGACGTCATTGGCGCTTAAATAAAGCCAAACAAAAAGACAAAAATGAGTTTATATGATGTATAAATTATTTTATCTCATCTTATTCTTTAAAATAATTTCGTTTTGTCTTATTTAAATGTCAAAATAAATAAATATTATTTAATTATATGTCTTAACATATCAAATCAAAACTAATTCAATATTTTATTCGTTGAGTGAATATTAAAAATGGTCTAAAGATTAATATGGGACATGAAACTAAATTTTATGAAGTATTATAATAAATTTTGAATTTTACAGACTAAAGTAATAAAAGGTGAAAATTTCAGAAACTTAGAAAAATTTAGGCGATTGAAGTTAATATTTTATTTTTTTCAATTTAGACCGCAAAGAAGTCCGTTCTGATTCGCAACGTGTCGCACACCCATTGGTGCAGATGACGAACACAGGGTGCTACCACATAAAACGACAGCTCCCGCTGCGTATTATTCCCAACACCCAAACAGAGAACAGTCACTCTCGAAAGACGAAACATAGCAGCTGCGAAGCTGAGATCGTAGAAGAAACAGAAAGAAGACTCAGATGGCGAAAACGACGTCGTTACTCCTCTGCTCTCTTCTCCTCTTTGGAACCCTAGCTCTAATCCAGGTTTCATCTCCCTCGATTTTCTATTACTTTTCCTTTTTTCTTCGGATTTCTATTACTTTATTGGATCGTGGAATTGCTGAGTAATTGAGCTTTATATTCTAGATCGAACTTCATTTCAATTTACTATGTGAACAAAGAAGTCACTATTATAAAACTATGTTAATTGGAAAATCAATCCAAAAATAAACGAAATGATAGAAATTAGAATTAGAAATAGTTTACATTGCAATTATTTAGCTCAGGATTCGATTTTTCAAATCAGTAAATTTAATTTTATGATCAATGTCTGGGTTACAGGCGAAGAAGGATTTGAAAGAAGTCACACACAAGGTTTACTTTGATGTTGAGATTGACGGAGAGCCTGCAGGTTTTTTATTTTTTATTTTTGTTTTTGTTTTTGTTATATATGAAATTCTAAGGTACCTTAAGAAACGACTCTCTTATTTATTATGATTTGAATAAAAATGTATGATCATAAATCTTGTATTGTAATCTTCTCTATTCTTTTCCTTTGATGCTACGATTCAAAGTCAAATAGTCAAATTAGGTGCAAGATGAAATTATCTTTTTGTCTGTGAATAGTATGTTTTGGATTTCTGCCTACCATAGTTTTTACAACTCAAATTGAGTAATGCTCTTCTGGCTTTCACAATCATCACTTCACATGTTCATATTAATCAAATATCAAACTAAGTGGTTAAAATAACAGGGAAATTGTTGGATGAATAAGTTTGGCATTTTGTTGATGGTAGTGAATGTGTGTCGAAGTGCATCTTGACTTATTTGACTAATTAATGTATACAACTATAGCAATAATCAGAATCCTCAATCTATATTTCAAGGGACTTTTAATATGTAGATTGCAGTCATATAAGAAGTGTAACTGATAGATGCGGTTTGTGTTTCCCTGATTTTGGGTATCAACGTTTGACATATTGATGCTTTGATCATTGACTTCCCAGGTCGAATTGTAATGGGCCTTTTTGGAAAGACAGTTCCTAAGACAGCAGGTTTGGTCATTGAATTCTTCATTTTTTAATTTCGGTGCTTATCATCTTTAAAGTTAGCTGAAACTATGTTTTGAAATTTTTTTATTTGCAGAAAACTTTCGAGCTCTTTGCACAGGTGCGCTCTTTTTGCTGCTGTTCTGCATAGTTATTTAATCTCAGAATCAGAGAACCCGCTCTTTGTAATTCATCTTGCATTGATTTGAAGAAATGATTGAGTAAAAAGTTTAATATTTATGTTTAAATATATTAGGTGAGAAGGGATTGTTGAGTGAATATTAAAAATGGTCTAAAGATTAATATGGGACATGAAACTAAATTTTATGAAGTATTATAATAAATTTTGAATTTTACAGACTAAAGTAATAAAAGGTGAAAATTTCAGAAACTTAGAAAAATTTAGGCGATTGAAGTTAATATTTTATTTTTTTCAATTTAGACCGCAAAGAAGTCCGTTCTGATTCGCAACGTGTCGCACACCCATTGGTGCAGATGACGAACACAGGGTGCTACCACATAAAACGACAGCTCCCGCTGCGTATTATTCCCAACACCCAAACAGAGAACAGTCACTCTCGAAAGACGAAACATAGCAGCTGCGAAGCTGAGATCGTAGAAGAAACAGAAAGAAGACTCAGATGGCGAAAACGACGTCGTTACTCCTCTGCTCTCTTCTCCTCTTTGGAACCCTAGCTCTAATCCAGGTTTCATCTCCCTCGATTTTCTATTACTTTTCCTTTTTTCTTCGGATTTCTATTACTTTATTGGATCGTGGAATTGCTGAGTAATTGAGCTTTATATTCTAGATCGAACTTCATTTCAATTTACTATGTGAACAAAGAAGTCACTATTATAAAACTATGTTAATTGGAAAATCAATCCAAAAATAAACGAAATGATAGAAATTAGAATTAGAAATAGTTTACATTGCAATTATTTAGCTCAGGATTCGATTTTTCAAATCAGTAAATTTAATTTTATGATCAATGTCTGGGTTACAGGCGAAGAAGGATTTGAAAGAAGTCACACACAAGGTTTACTTTGATGTTGAGATTGACGGAGAGCCTGCAGGTTTTTTATTTTTTATTTTTGTTTTTGTTTTTGTTATATATGAAATTCTAAGGTACCTTAAGAAACGACTCTCTTATTTATTATGATTTGAATAAAAATGTATGATCATAAATCTTGTATTGTAATCTTCTCTATTCTTTTCCTTTGATGCTACGATTCAAAGTCAAATAGTCAAATTAGGTGCAAGATGAAATTATCTTTTTGTCTGTGAATAGTATGTTTTGGATTTCTGCCTACCATAGTTTTTACAACTCAAATTGAGTAATGCTCTTCTGGCTTTCACAATCATCACTTCACATGTTCATATTAATCAAATATCAAACTAAGTGGTTAAAATAACAGGGAAATTGTTGGATGAATAAGTTTGGCATTTTGTTGATGGTAGTGAATGTGTGTCGAAGTGCATCTTGACTTATTTGACTAATTAATGTATACAACTATAGCAATAATCAGAATCCTCAATCTATATTTCAAGGGACTTTTAATATGTAGATTGCAGTCATATAAGAAGTGTAACTGATAGATGCGGTTTGTGTTTCCCTGATTTTGGGTATCAACGTTTGACATATTGATGCTTTGATCATTGACTTCCCAGGTCGAATTGTAATGGGCCTTTTTGGAAAGACAGTTCCTAAGACAGCAGGTTTGGTCATTGAATTCTTCATTTTTTAATTTCGGTGCTTATCATCTTTAAAGTTAGCTGAAACTATGTTTTGAAATTTTTTTATTTGCAGAAAACTTTCGAGCTCTTTGCACAGGTGCGCTCTTTTTGCTGCTGTTCTGCATAGTTATTTAATCTCAGAATCAGAGAACCCGCTCTTTGTAATTCATCTTGCATTGATTTGAAGAAATGATTGAGTAAAAAGTTTAATATTTATGTTTAAATATATTAGGTGAGAAGGGAACTGGAAAAAGTGGAAAGCCTCTTCATTTCAAAGGTAGCTCATTCCATAGGATCATACCTAGCTTTATGATCCAGGGAGGTGATTTTACACATGGAAATGGAATGGGTGGAGAATCAATTTATGGAGAGAAGTTTGCTGACGAGAACTTTAAGCTAAAGCACACTGGACCAGGTTAAATCCTTTATCCTTTTCTTCCCTTTTATTGTTTTCATGCTTTTTGATGACCAAAATTCATATGTGAATGTATAATGCAGTTAACATGTTTTGTTACTTTCCTTGTGAACAGGACTTCTATCAATGGCAAATGCTGGTCCTGATACCAATGGTTCACAGTTCTTCATTACTACTGTTACAACTAGCTGGTAATTAATATCTAGCATCTATATTAAGAACTTGTTATAGATGAAAACAGATAACTACTGCTTGCGGTCTGTTTTCCCTTAATTTTTTTAGTACATGTTCGAAGGGCATGAAATCACAATTTTTTTGTGCCATAAACTAATGCGAATGGATGCTTTCCACCAATGATTAGTACACTTGTTTGAGCTATGCTTGGGCCCACCTTGTCAATCAATGATGGAAATCTACACTTAATCCATTCAAGTGGATTTTTCAATGATCGATTCCCTTCTAATGTTATTCTATGATACAATCCTGCGTCAAAAAATATAGGTCAATTTTTACCAAAAAAAAAAAAAAAAAATATTTGTTGTTTAAAATAAAAACAGCAACTAATATTTATAGTTGTAGTCTTGTAGAATCCTTTTCAATATTGTGCCACATGCTAGATTGTTATAATCCATAAGCTGATTTCTCTCTCTTTTTTTTTTTGGGTAAGGACTAGGGATAAACTGATTTCTTTAATTTGAAGCACTATAGTGCTAGAGGAATGGTTCATGGAGATCGCACATTGTTGAATTTGGAAGATTTATCTTTTTTTTTGTTAGACAACGGAGCTTAAAAGCCCAAGAAAACTACCAGAAGGCTACTCGGGGCATAAAAACCCTAACCTTGGCCCAGGATTTTTTTATAAATTAAAGAAATTATTATTTCCAAACAAAAAATAAAACAATATTATTTACCAAAATAGAATTTTTTTTTTTTTGGGATATTGCATCCAATTCACCAAATGAGTAGACGAACTGTGTTCGCCCAGTAATTAGATAATTGCTCCTCAACCGTGGCGAATTAGTTA
>NC_029785.2:4975476-4983122 GCF_000816755.2 Arachis ipaensis
AAATACCATTCAATCTTTTAAATTTATTTTTAACTTACCCTTAATGAAAATAATATTAGAAGTTACTAATAAATTATTTCAAGCACTAAAAAAAATTAATTAAAATATTGTAAATGTTATAGTATGTCTTCCGCAATCTTTAGTATGATACTATGATGTTTGTTGGCCTTGATACCTTCTGTCATGGGAATTTTTAAATAAAAGGATATCCATTAAAATTGATAATATTAGGTTATGAAATATCATATCTCTATTAAAATTGTTATTAAGTTTGAAGTAGACTAAATTTTTTTCAAAATTTACTATTTTTATCATTTTAGTTCTTTAAATTTAAAATATATTATACTAATTTTTAAAATTCTATCAAGTACGGATACTTTGTTGAATTGTCATATTTGCGTGTCGGACATATTTTAGACACGATATTTACCGACACTCATCCGATATATGTGTTCGCTGTGTACTGTGTCTTAATAAAAAATAAAAAAATTTTCTTCGGACACGCTCGGACACACCTAAATACTATCACGTGCCAGCGTATTCAGTCTTATTCTTAACATATATTCTTAAAATAAATTTAGATATAGTATATATTATTCTTTATTAAAACAAAAAATATTTTAAATACTTGATATAATTAAAATAAGATATTAAAAATAATTAAAAAAATTTATTTATATTTTAATATTAATAAAATATCAAAATATAATTACGATCTATCCAAAAAATATTTTATATTTTATATGTATGTGTGTCCCTGTGCATGTAAGATTTTAAAATTTGCGTGTCGGCGTGTCCCACGTTCTATCATGTCCCGTGTCAGTGTCCGTGCATCATAAGAAATTCAGCTTTAGATTCCATATTAGTCTTTGAAGTTTTTTAGCATTGAATTAGCAATCGAAATATTGAACTAATTCTGACTTACTACTTTAAATACATGGCTAAATGACGTCATTGGCGCTTAAATAAAGCCAAACAAAAAGACAAAAATGAGTTTATATGATGTATAAATTATTTTATCTCATCTTATTCTTTAAAATAATTTCGTTTTGTCTTATTTAAATGTCAAAATAAATAAATATTATTTAATTATATGTCTTAACATATCAAATCAAAACTAATTCAATATTTTATTCGTTGAGTGAATATTAAAAATGGTCTAAAGATTAATATGGGACATGAAACTAAATTTTATGAAGTATTATAATAAATTTTGAATTTTACAGACTAAAGTAATAAAAGGTGAAAATTTCAGAAACTTAGAAAAATTTAGGCGATTGAAGTTAATATTTTATTTTTTTCAATTTAGACCGCAAAGAAGTCCGTTCTGATTCGCAACGTGTCGCACACCCATTGGTGCAGATGACGAACACAGGGTGCTACCACATAAAACGACAGCTCCCGCTGCGTATTATTCCCAACACCCAAACAGAGAACAGTCACTCTCGAAAGACGAAACATAGCAGCTGCGAAGCTGAGATCGTAGAAGAAACAGAAAGAAGACTCAGATGGCGAAAACGACGTCGTTACTCCTCTGCTCTCTTCTCCTCTTTGGAACCCTAGCTCTAATCCAGGTTTCATCTCCCTCGATTTTCTATTACTTTTCCTTTTTTCTTCGGATTTCTATTACTTTATTGGATCGTGGAATTGCTGAGTAATTGAGCTTTATATTCTAGATCGAACTTCATTTCAATTTACTATGTGAACAAAGAAGTCACTATTATAAAACTATGTTAATTGGAAAATCAATCCAAAAATAAACGAAATGATAGAAATTAGAATTAGAAATAGTTTACATTGCAATTATTTAGCTCAGGATTCGATTTTTCAAATCAGTAAATTTAATTTTATGATCAATGTCTGGGTTACAGGCGAAGAAGGATTTGAAAGAAGTCACACACAAGGTTTACTTTGATGTTGAGATTGACGGAGAGCCTGCAGGTTTTTTATTTTTTATTTTTGTTTTTGTTTTTGTTATATATGAAATTCTAAGGTACCTTAAGAAACGACTCTCTTATTTATTATGATTTGAATAAAAATGTATGATCATAAATCTTGTATTGTAATCTTCTCTATTCTTTTCCTTTGATGCTACGATTCAAAGTCAAATAGTCAAATTAGGTGCAAGATGAAATTATCTTTTTGTCTGTGAATAGTATGTTTTGGATTTCTGCCTACCATAGTTTTTACAACTCAAATTGAGTAATGCTCTTCTGGCTTTCACAATCATCACTTCACATGTTCATATTAATCAAATATCAAACTAAGTGGTTAAAATAACAGGGAAATTGTTGGATGAATAAGTTTGGCATTTTGTTGATGGTAGTGAATGTGTGTCGAAGTGCATCTTGACTTATTTGACTAATTAATGTATACAACTATAGCAATAATCAGAATCCTCAATCTATATTTCAAGGGACTTTTAATATGTAGATTGCAGTCATATAAGAAGTGTAACTGATAGATGCGGTTTGTGTTTCCCTGATTTTGGGTATCAACGTTTGACATATTGATGCTTTGATCATTGACTTCCCAGGTCGAATTGTAATGGGCCTTTTTGGAAAGACAGTTCCTAAGACAGCAGGTTTGGTCATTGAATTCTTCATTTTTTAATTTCGGTGCTTATCATCTTTAAAGTTAGCTGAAACTATGTTTTGAAATTTTTTTATTTGCAGAAAACTTTCGAGCTCTTTGCACAGGTGCGCTCTTTTTGCTGCTGTTCTGCATAGTTATTTAATCTCAGAATCAGAGAACCCGCTCTTTGTAATTCATCTTGCATTGATTTGAAGAAATGATTGAGTAAAAAGTTTAATATTTATGTTTAAATATATTAGGTGAGAAGGGAACTGGAAAAAGTGGAAAGCCTCTTCATTTCAAAGGTAGCTCATTCCATAGGATCATACCTAGCTTTATGATCCAGGGAGGTGATTTTACACATGGAAATGGAATGGGTGGAGAATCAATTTATGGAGAGAAGTTTGCTGACGAGAACTTTAAGCTAAAGCACACTGGACCAGGTTAAATCCTTTATCCTTTTCTTCCCTTTTATTGTTTTCATGCTTTTTGATGACCAAAATTCATATGTGAATGTATAATGCAGTTAACATGTTTTGTTACTTTCCTTGTGAACAGGACTTCTATCAATGGCAAATGCTGGTCCTGATACCAATGGTTCACAGTTCTTCATTACTACTGTTACAACTAGCTGGTAATTAATATCTAGCATCTATATTAAGAACTTGTTATAGATGAAAACAGATAACTACTGCTTGCGGTCTGTTTTCCCTTAATTTTTTTAGTACATGTTCGAAGGGCATGAAATCACAATTTTTTTGTGCCATAAACTAATGCGAATGGATGCTTTCCACCAATGATTAGTACACTTGTTTGAGCTATGCTTGGGCCCACCTTGTCAATCAATGATGGAAATCTACACTTAATCCATTCAAGTGGATTTTTCAATGATCGATTCCCTTCTAATGTTATTCTATGATACAATCCTGCGTCAAAAAATATAGGTCACTTTTCACCAAAAAAAAAAAAATAGAACACACACACACACATTAAGAAATCACCAACTTCAAGCATATTTGAAGTGTTAAGACTAAATTACCTTGTATTTTCTCACCTTAAATTAAAAGCTTAGTGCGCACTTATTAGGAGCAGTTTAACTATGAATATAGGTATAAGGGGAAGAAAGTTATTAACATCCTTGAACCATTCAAATGACTTATATTGCTGGACAAAAATTTGGATTAAGAAATGACTTATATCATTTGACAAAGGGAGTATGAATGAGTTTCTTGTTTGTTTCATTAGTACTGCATGCTTCATTGCCGTAAGACTGTAAGAAACAATACTAATTAACACATTTGATAGGTTGGATGGAAAGCATGTTGTTTTCGGAAAGGTGCTTTCTGGAATGGATGTTGTATACAAGATTGAAGCTGAAGGAAAACAAAGTGGCACTCCCAAGAGCAAGGTCACAATTGCTGACAGTGGTGAACTACCTCTATAAACAGCACTTCCAACACTTCTCAGTTCCCAAACCAGTGTTTTTTTATGGTAGTGTTCCTGTTTTCGTTTGCATTGTATACTGGACTTGTTATCTTTCCTAAGCATGTACTTAGTTGTTAACTGTATCTTTTGTTATATTCAGTAGGACCAATCCTTTAATGCGAAGTATGTTGAGGTAAAAAATGAAATTAGGACCGCATCAATTTATGCTTTTGTACTATCACTGTATGGCTTTTTCTTATTTTGGCATATCAATCAAGGACAAAAGATGGGAATGAATACTATCACTCTTATTTTAATAATGTTAAGTATTTTTTTTATATAAATTCATATAAATATACAATGCAAAAAAATTATGTATGGTTATATGTGGAGTGACATTATAAAAAAGAAGTGTGATAATATCATTTTTCTGGAATGATAATAGATAAATATAATGAGAAAATCGGTGTTTGTTTCTGGTTGATAAGTTTTAGATCCTGCAGTTGCTCTAACAGATACGAATTCGGCTCAAAAATTTTTCCTTCTTTCCATGTAGTATTCGGTATATTCATATTCAATGCTTGGTTTGATAATTTCCCTTGAATTTGCACTTCACCTGCCACAGGACTGTCAAAATTCCTGTGTTGTTGAGTGACTCTTAACTGGTCGTGACCATTTTCTCCATTGATCTTTCTACTGTTATTTTTTATCCTAAACATCATAACGGGTCAAAAAGCAAAAATCAAGTTAGAGATATTAGTGAAGGTTTGAGCTCTGTTATCAATATTTTCCCAAATGGCGGGTGTTAAACCCATTGAATTCGAAAGATGCTTGTCAAATGAAATGAAGAATCTCTGCTGATGTTAATTAGAGGGTTGTAATCCATAACTTTGCTCTAATACTTCATCTAGAAGTTGTCAACTTTATTTTAAAGCACTCCTAGTCATAGAGGGGGCTTCTTTTTCTAAGAAAATCAAATAATGATTTATTTAAATCTAATAAAATCGAAGAGGGAGCTTCATTTGTAGTTAGTGTAGAAACACAAAAAACATGTTAGGACAAAACGTTTGTTTGCAAATGCGCATATATAAAATTTTAGGTGAAAACTCACATGCAGTTGTCCTTATATAAAGTTAATAGCCAAAAACCATTAGATGATAATTTAGTCAAATCTATTAAATCATCTAACGGTTCTCAATTATCAACTTCACATGAAAATAACTGTAGTTAAGTCTTCACCTTAATTTTCTATCTCTGAATTCACTGTGTGAGGACATGATTTATTTGTTTTGCCCCAGTTAAATTTTGAGGCTGCCATTTTCGCCCTTGTCACAATTAAGGACAATTCTATGATGCTGAAGGAAGAAATATTCCTCATCTGCTGAAATAGCGTGGCAAGTATTTAGAATAGACGCGTGTCCGTCCCATTTCAATAACTGTGAGAAAGTAAGGGTTGTTGTTCGTGGCAGTGCAACCAAGTGTGGGTCCTACCAATGCCAGTGGAGCTTTGACGACGTTTTAAGTTTTTAATTAATCCCCTTCTAATGGATTATTATTTGCAGCAATTTATGTTTATTGATTTATATTTTATACTTTTTTTTTTGTCGAGATATTTTATACTATTTTAATGGATGAATTATATTATGGACTAGGCTATGTTTTTTTTTTTGGTTCGTGGACTAGGCTCTAAGTTGAACTGGTTCTCAATGTGGAATTGTGGATTCGAAGTTAGAGTTTGTACACAATAAATATTTTTTATAATTTACTGTGAGCCGTGTGGATACTGGATAGTATTGTAATGACACGTTGTAGTTTAACGAGTGAATACCCTACTTGACTCCTAACAATTATCTCGAAAGGACAACGAGTCCCAAAAAAAAAAACACCAAATCCGGCTCTTGATCTTTTTTTTTAGGACTGATTAGCTCCTGTGCAAAAAAAATAACATTGACTTTTTTTAGCACAAGGACTAATCAGTCCCATAAAAATAAAGTTTAGAGGCCGGATTGGATATTTTTTTGTCAATGGTCTCGTTGTCTTTTGAGGTAATTGTCAGGAACTATTTTAGATTTTTCTTTAGTTTAATTTGTGAGAAATTCATTTAAAAAATGAAGTATAAGTCATGGAAAAACAGTGGCCAATAAACTTTTTGTGGTTGTTAAACAATAGAAAAAATTTGGTAACAGTTACAATTAGTTAAAATTTTCTATAATTTACTTTATTTATATAATTTAATAACAATTTTATTTTTTATCTCACTCTCCTATCAATTTACTTATCATATTCTTATTAGTTACATTTATTAATGATATTAATTAGTAGTGCAGATATAATTTTTCACTTGTTTTAATAAATTAAAATGGCCTAATTTGATTTATTTAGATATTTTATCTTATTAATAAATTGAATTTATCTAATTTAATTTATATAGATATATTTAAAACAGATGTGTAATCAAATAATTTTATGTAGGACATCTGTATAATTTTAATTTCTATTTATTAACGTAAATTACCTTTGAATTTAGATCATGTTTTATTATTATAATTCAATGGCTAAATTAACATGAATGCTTTTTTTTTTTTTACCAAAGATAAGAGACTCGAACCCGCGACCTCTTAATTGAGTATGGGGAGACCTCTTAAAAAAAATTAACATGAATGCTATACCCCAAAGAAAATATAAAATGCAGGGTCTCTAAAAATTATAATCTTTATGTTGATAAATTTTATTTCTCTTAAAATTTTAATAATTTTTATTTATTTTTTTATTTTGTGATCTTTACCCAAAGAGAAAAATAAAGCTAAAAGATCATAAAAGTAAAAAAATAAATAAATAAATAATAAAAATTACTAAAATTTTAGAAAAAAATTGTTAATATAAAAATTATAAAAAATAATTAAAGATATATTTGTCTCTTTATAGAAAGATTTGGTTGTTCTTCTTTAATATTATAAAAAGATTTGATCCTTCTTAATAATTTTAATATTAAAGGTCCTTTTTAATAATTAAATCTTTCTAACGTCCTTTACAATAATTTTTCCTTGAAAAAATGTAAATATTTTATTCGATCTATTGCAAATTTTAGTATATAAAGTATTTAAATAATTTCAAAAAAATCCTACCAAACAGGCACTTAGAAGTTAGAAGACTGTTTTTTCTGGAGGGACAAAATAATATAGTAGAAGTAGAACTAGTATGTTGAAAGTTAGAGAAAGAATTTACATTTTGATAAAAAGAACAGAAAAGGAGAATAACGATATATTTGAAATAACGTGACTATAGATATAATGATTGAACATCTGATATAAGCTGACCAAACTATCAAGGATATATAGTAAAGATTGACCATTAGCTTCACGCCTTCACTTACCTTCCCTTCTCATATTTTTGGAAAATTTAATTTGGATGTATACTTTGCTCTCGTCTCATTTATGGCGCCCTCATATATATTATCTCCGTTTATCAATGAATTTTCATTCCACTAGCATTGCCATTGTACATTTGTACTGCTCTGATCTGCACTAAACGAAGCTAATATAGGAGGCTTTAATTTTGGTTCTGACTTCTGAGTTATGTAAGTAGTCCTTTTTATAGCCTCTCTTTATTTGAAGATACATATTACAATAATTATGTTTTTTAAACTT
>NC_029785.2:4983283-4989592 GCF_000816755.2 Arachis ipaensis
AGAAAAATAAAGCTAAAAGATCATAAAAGTAAAAAAATAAATAAATAAATAATAAAAATTACTAAAATTTTAGAAAAAAATTGTTAATATAAAAATTATAAAAAATAATTAAAGATATATTTGTCTCTTTATAGAAAGATTTGGTTGTTCTTCTTTAATATTATAAAAAGATTTGATCCTTCTTAATAATTTTAATATTAAAGGTCCTTTTTAATAATTAAATCTTCCTAACGGTCTTTTACAATAATTTTCCCTTATTTTTATTAAATCATTTATCATCATTTAATGGAAATACAAAACTTAAAAACTACCCTAATATATTCAATTATTTTCATTCAAAAATCACAACTCTAAATAACATAATTCATCCATTAAAATAGTATAAAATATAAATCAATAAACATAAATTGCTGCAAATAATAATCCATTAGAAGGGGATTAATTAAAAACTTAAAACGTCGTCAAAGCTCTACTAGCATTGGTAAGACCCACACTTGGTTGCACTGCCACGAACAGCAACCCTTACTTTCTCACATTCATTGAAATGGGATGGACACGCGTCTATTCTAAATGCTTGCCACGCTATTTCAGCAGATAAGGAAGATTTCTTCCTTCAGCATCATAGAATTGTCCCACAAGGACAACAAACTCAACCCATTCTCCTCTGTTCTCATGCCCCTAAATCCTCATTGCCATACACCTTTGCCGTCGCCTCCATGCCCCTCTCCTTGCCACCACCACCACCTCCCCATTTCCCAAGACAACTAGTCCCCAGTTCTAGCACCCATGTCATTTCACTCTCTTTTCTTCCTACATTTTGCTTTGTTGGTCATTCCTCAATCCTAGGGTTTTAATTTCTATCGCTCCTTTTCTTTAATGTGTTTTATGCTGGATCTGTACTGGCAAATGTATGGATTTAATCTATGCATTTCTATGGTGGTGGATGGTTTTGTTTATCTCAATGATAGTTGGTGGTGGGTGGCCTTGGTGGTAGAAATTGTTGGTTTGAGTTGATGGCAGTAATTGCCTCGATGGAGGTTTTTTTTATTTTCAAAATTTAGATCTTCAATAAAAAAAAAAATTGTAACGTAATAACGAGAAAAATTAATTACTATTGAATATATAACTCCAATCATAACTCCACTATCTTAATTTAAAAGTGAATAATCCCTCACCTTACATTTTATTGACTCTCACTTTAGAGAAGTCTAATACTTTTTTTTTTAATACTAAAATCTTACAAATTGTTCTTCAAAGCCGAATAAACAAATCAATCTAAACAGCAATAATTTAAATCAGATTATATCCTTCAAATCAAATTGACTTTTCTTTCAAAACCTAAGTGCAATGAACTTTTGTGACCAAATAAAAAAAATGAAAAACCATGACATTGCATTTGATCTTAATGCAACAACCATAGCACAATTGTTCTAGAAACATGAACATTAAACATTATCTTTGCATATTAATATGTACAGCAGTGATAGCATCTGAGGTCATTAGCCTACTCTGGAAATGTAATTCTGGCTCAACTTAGAATTTTCGAGCTACATGTCCTGCGTCATTATATAACACTAAACATGCCAAGAATCTCTATGCCCTCGCAAACTATGGGACACCTAATAACAATAATGTACATGTCAATGCACATCTATAGTTTACTTAATTTTTGTTTGCCACTGTACTTACCTAATATTGGTACAAAGTAAAAGTTGACGATAAGCCTCTGCGGTTAAAAGCTTTAAAGCTTATGCAACCATGCTGAAAATTAATTGCTATCGCTATCACTGTCAGTGTCCAGAAAGCTAAACTCTCTCCAACCGTTAAGTTTAATCAACAAAGTTCCACGGTTCTCTTCACACCATTCCATTCTCTCCTTGTGTAAAAGGTTTACAACCTGCATTAAGCAAAATTGATGAGGAAAAACTACATAGAAAGAGTTCCTGTCCCCCCAAAGAGACAATTTCTTTTCTTTATTGATGAACATAACTTTAGGTGGGTTTGGCATCAATCAAGCTACTAGGGGTAGAACATGCCTCCAGGCACAGTGGTTTTTGTTCCTCCAAATGGACAAAATGATCATTTGTTTCAAGGTTAAACTGAAAATCATAACTTGGGTATACAAGTTTAAGGACACATTTGTTTAAGGTTACTTTGATGAAAGAAGTGAGATTTTTATCTTTAAAAAAATTACATAAGCTAATCATTTCATCTTTTATTTAAAAAAATACAAAAGGCTTTTAGATTCTTAGTATAAGATGAGATGAATTGCTCCCATGAAAAATGATTTTGTTAAAAATTACTCCTCCGTCCAAATAAGCTCAAACAAACGCACCCAAAATCATGTTTCTCACAAGCTGCAACTGAGATGGTAAATTTAATCCGACATGTACCACTTTGTTTAAGATTGGATAGAAACAGATGGACAAACATACTGATTGTTTCAGCTTCGACTTTCCAACACCATGCGATCCACACCCCGTGATAACCCTTAGTGTTTGTACAGCTTAACAAATAATAATTGAAAAAAGCATCAGGTAAAGAAAACAAATGCAATGCAAATGCAAATATAATTCAATAGAACATGCCATTTTAGTCCTTGGAAAATGCTTACAAGGAACGTATGATCCAAACAGAAGGTGAAGTTTCAGCATTCTCATTGCCGGTTTCACGTGCTGCCCATGCAAATCAATAGTTATAACATTCTCTATACCCTTGTTTCTGCACATCACTAACAATAGCTTAATACAAGCAAGAACACATATAGAGATAATGTGAAAAAAGAGGTGCTTTATGAATTTGCTATTTACAGAACTCCACCCACCTAGCTATAAATATGTCATGGCTTGCCTTAGTATCTGCTTTCTGAGCTATTTTAGTTTGTTCTTTACCCTGATGAGATGAAGAAACAGTTAGCATTGTATCATAAGGTGATTCATACTATAAGGTTCCATTTGATAATTGTTTTAGGGCAGAAATACAGAGAACTGGTGATATAAACCTATTTGTAAAAGGAGACAAATACAAAAACAAGCAAAATATCTCTATTTTTTAAGAAAAACTGCCCAACTTACTATCCACACAAAAATTGCGGACAGTAGGGATAAAGATAGATATATCTCTTCTAGCTTGTCCCTATCTCCTGTTTATTTATTTCTGTCATAAGACACTTAAACACAGCTGAAAATCCCTGAAAGATAGAGCTAGTCTATACATAAACCATAACACAATACAGCAATCCATGGTCTAAGCAAACCATAACACATTGAAGAAAAGATGCTTAAATAAGTTTTTGGTTCCTATAAAATTTAAAGGTCTCTAATTAGTTTGTTCTGATAAGAGTTGACGTGATAGGTTAAATGCTGACCTGACGAGCTAAAATGTTGACGGACATGACATGTCACATCAACATTTAACCAGTCACCTCAATACTTGATGGAACAAACTAATGATAGAGACTAAAATGGAGCTTTTAAGTTTTATTGGACCAAAACCAAAAGAAAATATTTTAGGACCCAAAGAAATAGAGTGGTTTCTTCAGTAGCCCTTCAATTTAAGCGATTTAAAGCCCCTCTTATGTCACCCAATTAGATTTAAATATAGTCATTGTTAAAATCTTTTTGTAACAATTCTTTTCCAAAATCTCAAAAAGAAACAAGAAAAGGGTCCTAAATGCCGAACATCAAGCCTATTTGATTATTCTTATTCCCAAACAGTGAACATTTCTTTTGCCACTAATTCTTCGTAACAAGAGCCTAAAATTTTTAAAGTCATAACAATTTCAACTAAATTCACAAACCCAAATTTGCCAATCTCAGCAAGAACACTCACCAGCCATAACACCATCACCATCACAGCCTAAACCGACAAACCCTAATTTCCCCATTCATTGCACCTTCAATAAAGGCCTCACAACCAGAACACCACCTAAACAAATTAGGTGCTTGATATATTATACAATTTTAATTAACAGATTGGATAACATCCAAATTTCATTCATCATTGAATGTCAAGATATGATTAAACCCTTCAAAGTAATTAGAATGTCACAAAGTTTAGTTTTTCCCTTCTGCTGATTCAATATATTGAGACTGTTACCTTGTGTAGAAGACCCCAAAAAAGCAAAAAAAATCTAGATCAGTGTCCTAGCTGCAATGGTAATTCAGTGGAGATTGAGAATTTAATGGTTAAGGCTCTTGAGTTTTTAGTTTTTTTAAAGAGATCGAAGAGAAACATTGTAAAAAAATTGTGTAGTATTGATATATAATTGTTCAAATGCACAATTAGTTACCACATTTTCAGATGTAGTTGGGTAACATAAGAAGAGTTTCAAACCTCCTTAATTGAAAGGATCAAAGGGTACCCAGGAAAGAACCAAAAATACAAGTAAATCATTATCGTTCGCATATCGAGCAAGCATGTTACAACTTTAAGGGCATAAAACAGTGGAAAAAGAAATATACAAAGGAGGCAAGGAAGCATCAGCGCAAAACATTTGAATAAAACCATCCAAGCAAGGCGGGTCAATATTTAGGAGAGGGAGAAGGGTGTTGGGAAAGAATATAACAACCTAGGTGATTTCAATTTTTATTTCCCACTATCGTTTTCAGAATTTTGAAAAGAAAAAAAATTGATAACAGTAAAAACAATAATCTTGTTTTTTACATGTGTTTTCAGTTTTTTCCTTAACAAAATACTGGAAACAGAATGACTAAAAATGATAAACAAAATCAAACAAGTTCTAAACTTATTGAATATATATCAATTATTGACCAGAATTAGCAGCCAAGCTTTGAGCTATATCAACAAAGATATAGCCTAAGAGAAGATGAAAAGATAATTAATTATAAACAACCATCACATAAATTGCATGCAAAACTAGTGTCATTGTCACAACAAAAATCATCGTCTACCCAAGGAACAAACCTGGTCAGAAAGATATGCAGCATATGATCGATCTCCTTTGGCATATGCTGTTGAAGCCTGCAAAAAATGTCACACCACCTTTCATGTTCTCATCCTCAAATCTCAATAGTAACAGGCTTTTGGAGATCAGAAATTTAAATACATCGAAGTAAGAGGCAGTCTGAAAACTTACTTTCTGAAAATAAGATTTCACAGAATCCCAATGCTGCTTTGCACCTTCTCTAAACACATGATATTCAGCCCCTTTAGCTATATAGCAGGAAAATTAAAGTAAATGATTTATTATGATTTGACAGCATAACTAAAATGATCAAATTTAGACATTCGTTTGAGAAAGTTAATACACAAGACTAAACAAACAGGAAGATATAACTAAAAGCAAACTAAATGTTAGTGAGATCAATAGAACCACAAGATATAATAAAATGGAACCACAAGGCACAAACCACTGGATAGTATTTAAGAGGCAATAGATGTAAGCATAAGTATTTCAAATTAAGTACCAAAAGTAGGTTGCTGAGATTCTGAAACATGTGGAGAAACATCAAACTCAGGTCCCAAAGACTGCATTTTCTTTACTACATTTCTCCAATTCATGGTGCCTTTGTCATGTTCAGAGCTTTTGGGAATGTTAAATAACGACTCCAACACCTTTTGAGGAAGTTCTGACTTTGTAATTCCTGGGCTAATATGAGAATTAGCTTTAGAACTAGTGAGGGCGTCCGCATAATTCCTAAAACCAAGAAACAACTATGCTAGTGGAGTTAGGTTCCAAATACTATGATCCTTTTATTAAAGACAGTTGATATTCAAACAAACAGGCCATGCAAAATTAAAAACTTTTATATTAATGTCATTTCTATGAAATCAAAAGCACGTACATGTTTAAATTTATTATGGCGTGTATATCTGGTCAGAACTCATTTTACTACGGAGCCAAGCTAGAGCCTAGAGCTAATAGTATAGCACAGTTTCAAGATTGAATGTGACAGTTTAATTTAATTATACAAGGTGTTGAGCTTAATACCATTTGGCTCATGTAGCTTGAATAGAACAATGACTAAGATGATTCTAATTGATTCCCACATTACTGAGGATTTCAACATGACAATATCCATTGATTTCTATGGAGTCACTTCTTTGAAACTTAAAGGATGCAAATGTTTATGTAAAATGCAATCTAAATATTTTTGCACCAAAACATTCATATTTCATAGACAAAATTCAATTTGTAACTTCTAATTCCACCATCCATAACTCTGATTTTTCCCGCAGAGATTGGTAGGGATAACACAACTATGACCAAAACAGTTAGATTTATTACATCCATGGCTATTAGAACCTTTATCAAGCAGTTTCCTTTTGGGGGATCCCCGATCCCCG
>NC_029785.2:4990132-4994442 GCF_000816755.2 Arachis ipaensis
GAGATGAGAATGCAAATAGACAAATCCATAAGTTGTAGATAATGGTGGACTATGACTTGGTAGAAAAACAAATGCATCAATATAATTTACCTGTTAAAAGATCCCAGAGACCAAAATTGATCAGAAACTTCACTTTCTGATGAAAGAGATGTGCACTCTGATCTCCTATCTATCAACTGTGACAAAATTTGTCAATGAATGAATGAATACAATGTACCATAAGGTAGGATACACAGTGAACAAGTTAGAAAACGATATTCTTAAAGGTATAATTCCAGTAAATAAAGTCGTATATTGTCACTCACATTGTCCTTGTGGCCAACAAGGAACCTCATGTCATAAATATTGTCATTGTCATTGTCATTCCTCGGTTGCTCATTCATGGATGCAGTTAAATCAAGCAATACATCCAATGCCTAGAAAATCATTTAAACAGTAAGTAATATAAAAACAAACATAAAATTTTATTGATTATTATAGCACTCCAAAAATTAATATATAGATGCAAAAGAAGTTACCGCAACTTCAGTGCTATCCATTTGAATTAAATGTGTTGATGAAAATAGAAGTATAATATGAACAGATACACCAAATAACCAATTGAAACTGAATATTTCTCGCTCAATCCAGCATCCAATGCAAGAATAAACAATAAAAAGGAGAGAATTAAAACAGAAATATCGCATCTATATGTTCATACAGATTCTCCTTTAATCTGAGATAATAAGCAAAGTCAAGATTTTAATATGAATAAGAAAAAAAGTAATTTAAAATTTGGGTTCCTCTACAGCCCCCAATTTGGTGGAATATAACACAGGATGAAGAGTGGTTTCAGGGTTGATCAAACCCTTCTATACCTCTGATCCGTTGCTGCTTTAAGAACCAAAAAAAAAACAGAAAAACAAAACAAGAGCACCTCTAAACCCTGCCCATCCCCCTCAAAATGGAACTTGCAAGCATGATACAGATAAATAGGAGACATAATCCCTCAAAGAATCAGGGACAACCATCGTGGTCTAAATATGTGCACACTTACCATGAAAAAACAGCAAACGAGAATGATTTTAAATGAAGTCCAATTTCAGATTGTCATCGTACCTTTTCAATATCATATCCACATTGACCTGCAAGTGGGCAAAATGCTACAAGGTCAAGAGTTAAATTTACAACAGCATAAACAATAAGCATCTATATTTTATTTTATGCGAAACTTTCAAAAACTATTTGAGGTAACCCCAACAAAAACACCAACAACAAACAATGATAAAATAGATGAAAATTTAGAAACAACCGTTAAAGTTACAATATTGAGCAGACACAACCATGGAACTACAATGATAGCTATTAAATCGTCAGCAAGCTGTTAATACTAAAAACAAAATCTTTTGGATCCAGGAACATTCAATGTCAACTACATATAGAGGAATGCATAACATTTGATAACAGCAAAATAGGAAATAGAATGAGTTACCCAAAATAAAAAAAAAGAAATAAATAAAACATCAAAAAAAGAAAATAAATACGCTGAAAATAAAAAATCACAAATAAATAAAACAATTTACTCACAGAAAACATCCCTAACAACACCTAAGTTAAGGTCAGAATCATTCCCAAGCATTGAACAAAGGAACTGTTCTGCCTTGTCCTTATCAACAACACCGTTATTCTCAAACCCTTTGTTCTTATTTTTGTTCCTCCTCACATATTCCTTCCCTATAACCGTCGAAACCGTTCCAGTAGCCGCAATCACCTTCTTCTTCTGTCTACTATTTCCCTTGAAGCACCCCACATCTTCACCATAACCTACATCCACAAAACCTTCGGAGGAACCGTAAGTTGAACCCAAATCGGAAACACCACCACCGCCACCGGAGGACGAAGACGAAGTTGATGAAGAGCACACCGAAGAAGGATCATACACCAAACCCTTCTTCCTTAAGATCTCCGAAGCCCTTTCGGGATCTTCCTCCATGGATGATAAATTGAAAGAGTTAACGAGATCGTCCAAAACGGTGATCTGGTTGCCCTCTGGTTCTTGTGGCTGTTCCTCTTCTTCGGATTGAAGAGGTTCCTTCTTCTTCTCGTCGAGCTTCTTCGGCGAAGATTTCTTCTTCCTCCTCCTCGTGTTCTTCATGGTAGAAAAACAGATCTGGTGAGAAGCGAAAGGAGGAAGAAGGTTTTAGAAGAAGCTGAAAGGATTCAAGGAGGGAGCTGAGATTTTGATGAACAAACGGTTGATTCTTTTCAATGGAGACTTTTGTTCTTTCGGCTTTGAAGAGAGAGAATCTGAACTTTGAAACCAAATACCAATAATTATTGGAGGAAAAATAAATAAATAAATTAATAAATAATTGACATGCATTAATCACTACTATAGGGCTAATTGTTTTTAATATTAGAGTTTGTGTTTGTTTGAGCATCATTATTTTGATAAAAGATCTTTTTTTTTATTTTTTAGTGTGTTTAATAAATTTTTAATAATAAAAGTAAAAGTATTAGAAAAATAAAAAAATATCTTTTTTTAGAATTAACTGACATTTTTTTTAAAAGATCTTTTTTTTAAATATTTTTCATGTAATAAATAAATAAAAAAGTACTTTTATATTATAATACTCAAACATAATTGATAAATAAAAAGATCTTTTTGTATAAGATATCCAAATATAAAATTACTTTTACTTTTCCATAAGATCTTTTAAAAAAAATGTCAGTTAATTCTAAAAAAAGATATTTTTTTATTTTTCTAATACTTTTACTTTTATTATTAAAAAGTTATTAAACACACTAAAAAATAAAAAAAAAGATCTTTTTTTTAAATATTTTTCATGTAATAAATAAATAAAAAAATATTTTTATCTTATTTTATTTAAATATAATTAATAAATAAAATTTTTTTATCAATTTAATGTCATTTAAACAAGTCCTCAATGTAATCTATAGTTGTGATATAACTGTATTTTCCTGATATATATATTGAAGACATGGAAAAAATAAACGTTGTGGACGATTTATAAAAAATTAAAAAAACAAAAACAACAAATAGAGGGAACGATTACTGCAAAAAGCAAAAATAAAATTTTTTTTCGACAAACAAAAAAATTCTTTGGGATGCTATTATTATAAAAGAGGAAAAACAAAAAAGGCTCAGGGATAGTAAATACAAATACTAGTAATTTTTATTTATTGATTTATAGACACTTTATGCAAAGCACAAGATCAAATATTTAATTAAAATAGCCTGTTAAAATTTAATTATTAGTCAAATTAATTTTCTAAGTTTTCACTCAATTAAACTAGGTTTTTAATTATTTATATTCCATTATTTTTCATTTAATTGTATTTATACTGGTTAAAAATTTTCATGAAACTATAAACTTGTTTGGATGAATTTTTTTAAAAATATTTTTTTAGGTTTTTTTAATTGAGAAAAATTAAAGTAATTTGATGATTAAATATCTTATGAAGAAGTATTTTTTATCAATTAATTATGTTTGAGTATAATAATATAAAAGTATTTTTATTTATTTATTATGTGAATAAAAAATATTTTTCTAAAAAAATATAAATTATAGTTTCTAAAAAAATATGCATTTTTATTTTTCTAATATTTTTATTTTTACTATTAAAAATTTGCTAAACATACTAAAAATAAAAAATTATTAAAAAAATCTTTTTTCAAAAACTTAACAACATTGAAACAAACTCTTAATGATAAACAACAAAGCACCAAGTATATTTTAAATATATCATAAGATTTTAAAAGGATAATTTACACAACTAAATAATTTAGAGTTTAATATTACTCAAATACAATAAATAAAAAATGATTATACTCAGGTCCTGTTTTTAATTTATAAAAACCGCTACAACTTACTATTATGCATCGTGCCTTACCTAAAAAATGAAGAAAAGCATAAATAGAAAGGGATTTATGTACAAAACTCGTGCATGCATAAACCGCTGTAGTAGGTAGCTATTTACGCACAAAACCCAAACCTCTATTATTATGTATGGCGGTTTTATAAACATCAATTGCTCTATAAATAAATTAAATACCAATAAACCAAGAATATGAAAAGTGATTCGTTTGTAAAAATTTAATTATGTTCTATAAAAAGGGTTTGACCAATAGATAATAAGGGTTTGACCATGAGAAATTGAAACTTAGTTGGTAAATTTTTGGATGAGATTTTTTAAACCAAAAATATAATGATATATAATACTTTAATTACGAAGAGAAGTAAACATTTAAAAAAAATCTTTTATAATTATATATATGTTGTAATTTTGAAAAATTTTGGTAATGAGTA
>NC_029785.2:4994728-4995524 GCF_000816755.2 Arachis ipaensis
TAGAGAATTCTATCTTATTTTATTACCTTTTATGGTTTTTGATTGAAATTTAAAGATGAAAATTCTTATTTTTAACAATTATTAAAACAACATTTTTATAAAGAATGTATGCTTATTTCTTTGTGCTTTGTACAATTTATAAAAAGTGTGAAAAAAACCTTAGATGATGTCATTAAGAATGTATGAGTGAAGTGGTTGTATATTTTAGTCGTGTTTGCATGAACTTAATATTAGACTCTTTGAAAATTTTAAAATATAACAATTAATTTTAATTATAAAAAAATATATATAATATATATAATTGATATTAACGATTAAAATTTACTAAAATATCGATATATCAGTATACTTGAAAGCTTTATAGATTTTTTTTGTTATTAAAAATACAAGTAAGTACAACTATTAAATTAAACAATTTGTTTATTTATATGTATGGTGTAATTTTCAAAAATTTTGGTAATGACAATGCTGAAGAGAATTTTAGAGAATTCTGTCTTGTTTTATTACATTTTGTGGTTTCTGATTGAAATTTAAATGAATATTTTTATTTTCAACAATTATTAAAACGACATTTTATAAAGAATGTATGATTATTTCTTTGTGCTTTGTACAATTTATAAAAAATGCGGACAAAATCTTAGATGATGTCATTAAAAATGTATGAGTGAAGTGGTTGTATATTTTAATCATGTTTGTATGAACTTGATATTAGACTTCTTTTTGTTATTAAAAAATACAAGTACACCTACTAAATTAAAGAATTTGTTTATTTATGTAATTGAAAGAAACAGTTCTC
>NC_029785.2:4995852-4997733 GCF_000816755.2 Arachis ipaensis
TTTGTTTTCTGTAGATAGAAAAAATAGAGAACGAGAGAAAATAGAGAGAAAGATACAGATGAATAATGAGAATGGGAGTTTGTTAATTTTGGAAGAAAAAATTTTATTTTAATTGTAACAAAAAAATATTGGATGACATATTTTGATTTGTTAAATTATGAATATAAAATATAAATTATATATAGAGTGAAAATGGTAGAGAGAAATAAAAAAATAGAAAGAGATAGATGAGAAAATTTAGGAAGGGAGTTTATTAATTTTAATTTTAATTATTCTAACTAAAATTTCAATTTTAATTTTAATTTTAATATTTTAATTTTAATGCAATTAAAGAATGTCATGTTACACATTTTAATTATCAAATTCATAATTTATCATTGATAATGATATATAAAAGAAATAGAATGGTTGAAGAAACAAGAAAGATAGAGAAAAGAAGAGGGAGGAGGGATAACTCCTTAATTTTGAAAGAAAATAATTGATTTTAATTGTAACGAGAGCGTGATATGTTGAAGAATTACCATGTGTTCATAAAACGTAACGGAAGAAAAAAAAATAATCCTTAAAAATCTATTTTGTGCTTAAACTTTATCCCAATAATATATAGATCAGATCTATTTACCTTTAGATGCTTTAGTAAAAATTTTATTCTTCTATTGTACGGAAACTCTATGCGTATACACACTGAGACCAATATTTGCTGTCAACTTCTTGACCAATAGTATAAATTGAGAAATTTCTTGCAACTCTTTGCGCACAATAAAATTCTTCTCCAAGAATTAGGCTCACATACATTTATGTGCGTAGAGGTAAAGGAATAATACCCTTGTGTTTTATTCTCTTTTTATTCTAGTACTCTTGGTATCATATATATAATATGAGATTTGTTATTGATTTTAAATTTGAATCTCAATTCAAATTTAAATAATATTTTGAAATTCTAAATCTGAATCCTTCAAATTTATGAATCATATCATAACTCAATTTAAAACAGAATCAGTTAGGATCTCATCCAATTTTAAAAATAGAATAACTAATTATTCTCAAATCTCATTTAATATTATCAATTATCGTACTATTATTATATTCTTGGTGCTAGCAAATAATATAATAATATTCCATTTGAATTAATATATTTATTTATTTGATCAAATCAAAATAATAATTAAATAATTCTATAGCAAAGATTAGAACACTTGTTAGTGTGTAATCTCATAGGTTCAATACTAAGCGGGTAGTAAATTAGTCATACTAAATTTACTAATCAAGGTTGACGTCTAGCAACACTTCTCAACGACCCGATAGTATGAAATAATATATTTTTACTAAGAACCTCAAAAGAACAAAATATAATTCTTTCCATCTTTCCAGCTCTTGGTTAACCTTTAGAGTATGGTTTAATTGTCAAACTCTAACTTGTTACCATTATTATAATAAACTGTTAATGACTTAAGAAACTCATTTCTTCATTCATTCAATCCCTTAGCCAAGGTTTTATTCATCTCAGTCATTATAATCATAGAGCTCAAACTCTTTACCGAAAGTTGACGGATTCTTTGTTGACTAATCATTAATTCTACAAATATTTAAATTATACCCAATATCCATTCAACTAGCACCATAGGGTATTAGGTGTCCAGAATCAAAGTATAATAAATACATTGTTAATATACTATGACAGGCGTAGGTCAAAGGAAACTCTATTACTATGTTCATCTTGAGAATATCTTATTGACAAATATACGGTAATTATAACCATTAAGAATTCTTAGAATGAGTCAGTTCAATGGTCATATCTATATATGCACCATCTATATATATAATTTAATAATTGAGATCTATTAATCTTTATCCAATGAAGACCATTATATATATATATAT
>NC_029785.2:4997740-4998880 GCF_000816755.2 Arachis ipaensis
GTTCATAAAATTGCTATACATAATAGAAGATTACGTTTTGTGCTAAACCACGGTGGCCCATTGCAGTTTATGATATGTTTTCATTTGTTTTTATAAATCACTATGTGCAACAGTAGTTTATGCAGCTAATAAGCAATAGTTCAAATGGCATAATTTTTCCATATTCAATTAAGAGATTGTGGGTTTGAGTCTCTATATCTTCGGTAAAAAAAAAAACAGTAGTTTATGCATGTATTTGTTATTAAAAAATAAAAAATAAAAAACAGTAGTCTCCATATCTTTTTTCACTGTGTCTTAATAAAAAATAAAATTTTTTTTGGATATATTTAGATACACCTAAATATCATTACGTATTAATTCATAAAAAAATATTTAATATTTTATATGTATATATGTCTCTATATCTTATAAAATTTTAAAATTTACGTATTGATGTGTCTCGTATCATGTCATGTTCGGTATCCATATCAATATCCGTGGATCATAAATTAACAATAACTATTTATGTTTTTCTTCATTCTTTAGGTAAATTGCCATGCAGAATAGGGTTTACATACAATTTTTTAAAATTTTAAAGATTGTAGCCGTTTTTATAGATTAAAAGCATATTCAAGGAGTCACCAAAAAAAATAAAAGCATATTCAAGGGTAATCATTTTTCATTTGTTGTATTTATATAATATTAAATTCTAAATTATTTAATTGCGTAAATTATCTTTTTAAAACCCTTCACAAATTTGCAATACACGCTTAACATAAATTAAAATCCTCACAAAATTAAATTGTTTAAATTTCTGTGAGTAGTATTTTGAAACCCCCACACTTAAATCAGAATTTAAATGAAAGAGGGAAAATAGTCACCAAAAAAAAAAAATGAAAGAGGGAAAACAAAACCGATGCAATGGAAAAAGGAAGAAAATAAATGGTTAGATCCTTTATAGAGCGAGTATAATGGTGAAAAATATGAGAATAAGAATAGTCAAAAACAAATAAAAATAAAACATTTTTCATTTATTGTAAACAAATTTTTCAAGAACTGTAAACACAATTTTTTTTAATAGGATTTTGACATTAATATTGTATAAAATAAAATATTTTTCACATAAGAATAAAAGTCTTATTATTGTTCAATCGTTCAATC